>NC_141029.1:48042500-48142500 GCF_052040795.2 Danio rerio | reverse complement strand
ATTTAAAGTATTTTATATAGCCATTTAAGAGCTAAAATGTGCTGTCCACATATGTGGCCACAAAGCCCTAGGAGGTTAAAGTCAATCATTAGTTTCAAAAATGCAGATTTCTGCACAACTTGAAGAGGATTTTTTGGATAGCTGTCTTTTCTTTGCAAATAAAGTAAGCCACAGCACTGTTCAGGCCTATTGCATGCTTGTGTGTTGTTGCATAAGCGATTTGTGTTTTTGGATGTTTCTTGAATTGTGGGCTGACCAATAGCATTTGATGTTGAGGTTCCTTTTACGCTGGAGATACTGTTGCCCTAAAAAACTAAATAAAATAGTTGTGAAAAAACAAAACAAAACCTTACATATAGCGTAGGGCTGTGCAATTAATAGAAAATCCGATTTCGATTTTAGCTTTTAACAATTATGAAAAACCATTAATCGAGATAAACGATAATTAACTTAGCAGCGCGAAAGACAGCGTGCTTATGTGTGTGTGTGCACACAGAAGCATGCGGTCAGCATTCGGTCTCATTCACACACTGAGACGAGCAGAACACAAGTCATCTTAATGTGAGCACTTTAATGGTCAAATAGGTGTCAAAACATGGTGTCTAGTGATTACTTTAACTCATTAATAACACATAACCTCATTTGTGTAATGAACATACAAGTTCAGAATTAAAAGACGTGAAAGAGAAGCCATTAAAGAGAAACCGCGCGATGTTCCTGCTGCCGCCTGTTTTTATGATTGTTAATCAAACAACAAAAGGAGAAAATCCCTCACTGCTCTTGATTGAAGGACTTTTGTAGCGAAAGTGTTTTTCTTATAGTAAAGATGCTTAAAGCACAGTTTGTTTCATATTTTTATTCTATTGTATTTATTTCTCTTTCCTTTGCAGAGTGGAAAATAACTGTATATATACATTTAAGGTCAGAATTATTAGCCCTTCTGAATATTAGCAACCCTTTTCCTCCCCAATTTCTGTTTCATGGAAAGATTTTTTTTCAACTTATTTCTAAACAAAATAGTTTTAATAACTCATTTCTAATAACTGATTTCTTTTATCTTCGCTATGATGACAGCACGTAATATTAGACTATTTTCAAAATACAAGCATTCAGATTAAAGTGCGATTCAAAGACTTAATTAGGGTAAAAGTTATTGTATAACTGTAGATTCTTCTGCAGACAATTAAAAATATTTATTGCTTAAGGGGGCTAATAATATTGAACTTAAAATGGGTTTCAAAATATTTAAACCTGCTTTTATTCTAGCCAAAAAAAAAAAATAAAAAAAAAATAAAATAAGCCTTCTCCAGAAGAAAAAAAATATATTATAGGAAATGCTGTTAAAATTTCTTGCTCTGTTAAACATCATTTGGGAAATATTTATTTAAAAAAATCTTAATAAGCGCTTATAATTTTGACTTCAACTGATAATCATTTTGAATAATCGTGATTACAATTATGACCAAAAAAATCGTGATTATGATTTTTCCCAAAATCGAGCAGCCCTACTGGATGCATGTCAGTGACTGTTCAACCATTGTAAAGATCCGATGAGGATGTCGAGGAAGGCATAAGTAAACAGAGGCTGGGGAAACGCCAAGTGCTGCTGATAGAGCTGTTTCCTGATGCAGAGCGACGGGAGTACTGAATGAAGAACACACTCATTTATGCCACAGATCTGCGCTAGATTCACCGGCAAGCCATTCACTCACACTATATCAGCTTCAGATTGTATGCACATTAGGCTTTCTACATCGCTTGTTTTTTGTCTCGTTCTAATAAAATGTGTGTTTTGAAATTATGATTAGGGCTGGGAATCTTTGAGGGACTTCACGATCCGATTTCGATTCTGAGAGTCATGATTCGATTCCAAAATGGTTCTTGACCTACATTTTTCAGCTGTGCAAATACATCTTTACATTTAAACCAGAATTGTAATTTCTATAAATGTCAGGCCACAAAGAGCAATTATAAAAAACAAACAGTTCTTATTCCAAAAAAGTAGCTTTTTTATTTAAATTTTTTTTATAACATTTTAGCACAGAAATGTCTTTAAAGCAGAATTGTTTATATGAAAATGATGTTTAGAAATTATATTAGAATTACTTTTTGCTAATAGCACAGATAACTGACTTTAACATAGTAGTACACAATGCTTCGTTCATTTGCAGCACTTTCACTTTCGTCCACATTTGCAGAACAGAAGCCGTGAGAAACACATGATTCTGCTTTAGTCTGTGTCCATCATCATGTTAATGCCACCCTGTCCTCATTCTTTAGTTCCTGAGTGATTCTAAAGCCGGTCTCACACTGGACAAGAAGTAAAATGCTTTGTTTTTTAAATTCCTAACTACATTCGCTTGTCAATGCTTACTATTTTTCTGTTTAGATCACGCCCATGCAGGCCCGCACTCTCACAGTCTAATTTGAGTGCAGAATGAGGCTTAAATTCAAAAGCGCTGTATTATTGTTGTAACATAATAAATATTTTATAGATAATAAACAAAATTACCTTGGCATTTTTTTATCATAATGTTTGCTGTAATGTTGAAGGTCATGTGACCAAAAGGAAGATCTCAGCATCTCATTTCTCACAGGATGGGTTCTGTGCTCTCGTGGTCTTCCGAAAATGAAATTTGCTGTAAGGTTGTCAAAAGTATTAATTTTGGTACCGGTTGGTAGTGACATTTTAAAAACGTTCATTTCCTGCTAACATTTGACCGCTATTGAGTATTCATTGTTGCCTGTCATGAACAGTGGTGAAGAATGGTGAACCGATGACGTTCACGATTAAATACAGTCATTTCTCCAATGTTAGCTGGAAATTTACTTTTTTTTTATTTCAGTACTGATTGGTACCGAACCTAATGTTTTGACAGCCCTAGTTTATTATATATTTACTCCCAAGTTCTTTGCTCAGTGCGATGACAGATGTTTTGGACATACCAAAGTTCTCCCTCGGATCATGTTGCACAACAATGTCATTGACAACGTTTTCCCTTGGTTGTTGTTTTTATTTATTACTTGAGGTAGCGTTTTTTGCAACCCAGGCTCATTAGTCGTAGTCCCATGGTCGTTTCTGGAGACCGCGAAATGCGTGACAGGAGGTATGTATTTTTGCAGTTTTTGTTTTTGCAAATCCACAAGAGGCCGTTGTGTTTGCTTTTTTTATATTACAAATTTCTCTTGCAAGTGCCGTTCGCACCCATGCTGTTCTTGTGTAAACCCACCAGAGACCGCTGTCGAGTGACTGTCTGTCTGACTGACTGAATGGCCCACTGTGCGACTGGCCAATTGACTGACCCACCCTCCTCCTTCCCTAAACCCAACCAATTTTATCGATTGACCCACCCACCCACTTCCTTAAACCCATCCAATGATTTACAAAAGCCGTCCAGAAAAAGAAAAGCCTTTTGTCTGATTTTTACCACATTTTCAGATTTTACCATATTCTCACCCTGTTATTCACTTGTTTATTTTATTTTTTGCATTCTGTTTTTGTCTTACTTGATTTCTGTAACCACACTCTCCCAGACTCGAACCCGGTCATCGTCGTCATTGTCGACTCCTCTCTGCATCTCAAGTCCGTCGACATATATGACAAGCTAACTGGACAAACTGGTTGCAGCAAGAAAGCCCTCCACACGGAGGTAAGCCGTCAGCTGGTAAGCGCGAAAAGGAACGGCGTCATACCACTCTGTAGAGTTCGCTTTAAAAATGAAATGCAGCCATACGTACCTCCGGCTACATAATTTGCGGTCTCCACAAACATCCATGGGACTTGTTGGTTGATGAGCCTTTGTTGGTTTTTTGACTAGCGTCGGCATGTGGGATGATGACATCATTATATCACAAAATATATTTTTTGGCTGTACACATGAAAATGCTTAGGTGTCATTTTCAGATTTATTTGCTCTAAGAACAAAGAGCAGGTTCCCCAAAAGACACATCTGTCTGGACTAAACGGGACACCAATATAATACAACATATTTATATTTAAAGCTAAAGGTTTCTTCAAGTAGATGAGCCATTAGTAGCAAGTAATTATTTGTATCCATGTTTTTCTTTCTACGCCCCATGATGCTTTGTGTGAAATATGAAAGTAGCTTCAGCTAAACTGTAAATAATCTGTGAAATGTTTTTTAAAACAAAAGGTACAATAAAGTGGCATTATTCTCTTCACAGTTAATGCTGTGAATATTAAAAGAAAACGTAATAGAGTAAACAAATTGCTCTTGGTAGACCATGAACAACCCCAAAAACCTCAACCAAGTCTTTCCGCTGCTGAATATTACAGTACTGTAGAGAATACAGAAAATCATTTGGCCACAGATTTGCTTGAGATACTAATGTCAGGTTAAAATACCAAATATAATGTTGTTTTCATGACAGATAAAAAATAAAGCACAAAGCGTTTCTCAGATTTCGTTGCTTATTTGAATTCTTTATAGCACCACTTTATTATTTAAAGTGTTTTTCGCTTCTTTTGAATGAAAGTTCCCCAATTGCAACCCTTAATTTGATACACAGTCGTCACGTCCAGAAAAAAGTGGATAGCATTCATTTTAGATGTTTTGTTTGACAGATTGTAATACGATAATGAGAGCTTGTATTGTATGTAAATGTGGCTTCAGTTGATTCAGTAGGAGAACTAATTGATTCAGTCAGACTGGTTTAAATGGTTAAATCCTCACTTGGAATGATTCATCAATGGTACAGACTGTTTTAGTTTGTGCATGAATCAGACCCCATTGGTCATTCATAGATGTATATTCATGAAGATGAGCCCTCAGTAGTAAGTAATCCTGATCTTATCCATGTTTGTTTCAGTTCTTTTGAATGGAAGTTCCTTAAAGTCCACCCCATAATTTGAAACACAGACATTGTGTATGGAATAAAGGTGGATAACATTAATATGAGATGTTTTGTTTGCTGGTTTATTAATTCTTTGTTTGCATTGAGAGATTTTATTACAATAATGAGAGCTTGTATTGTATGTATTTCAGTTGATTCAGTCGGAGTACTAATTGATTCAGTCAGACCGACTCCAATGGGTAAATCCTGAGTTGTAATGATTCATCTGAAACACAGACTCTTGTAACTTGTGCATGAATTAGACTGCATTGGTCATTCATAGATGTATATTCTAGGGTTGGGCGATGTTGACCAATTTGGCATCGGACGATGTCTAATGTGAATAATCACGATGGACAATGGCATCGTCGTCGTAGGCGGGGATGGGGGTCATTGTTAAATATCAATTAATTCATAACGAATTGATTGTAGCCTACCGTTTTCACTACCTGACCCACATGGTCTTTGATTTACCCATAACCAAACCATAAAAATTACACAAAAACGACCACCTGTCAATCACTTTTTTCCACGGGACTCTGGCATGAATAATCAGAGTGATCTGTGTCGTTAGAATGGCTTTTTCCCACAGCTGGTGGAGGAGACGAGAGTTCGTTTGGAGTTTACTGTACTTTGTATTGTGATTGATAATAACTTCCTTATTTTTTATTATTATTATTATGAGGAAATAATAATAAGTACAGATGCTAGGGCTTGACCGTTTTGGTCGCATATGCGCCCGAAATTTTATTTATGCAACCGTAAAATATATTTGGAAGCATTTGGGTGAGTGCATACATTTTCACTGTTTTCACTGCAAAGTCCTCACCGCGTGCGCAGATTTAGGAGACATTTATGCAGAATGCATCTTTGCACCTAAAAACGCCAAACACAGCACTCAGCAATGGATAAACAGGGTGGGACAGGGTTTGCAGGTAACAGCGTTTGCCACTGAATCTACACATTTTAAGCGCGAGAGGTACTGTATAATCCTTTATTTAATCTTTACGATGCTGTCAGCCGTGCCAGTGGCAGCTATATGTAAAATTTAACACAGCTCATGAAAAGGCCGTTATTGCTATTAAGATGACATGCAAATAATAAGTTATATGTCAATATAAATGTGGGGCGGGGCGATGGATCGCGATGCCGGCTCAGCATCTTGAAGTTTGTCAGCCATCGGCGATGGATGATGGCATCGTCTATCGGCCCAACCCTAGTATATTTATGTAGATGAGCCCTCAGTAGTTACTAATCTTGATCTTATCCATTTTGTTCCTACAATTTATTTGCAGTTCTTTTGAATGACAGTTGCCCAAAAGGCAACATATAATTTGATAAACAGACATCACATTTAAAAAAAAAAAGTGGATAACCGGTACTGGGAAAACAGACTGGTCCGTTGTAATTTTATGTAGACTTGAAAGAGACTTTTGTTGCATTATGACAGTTGTTCTGGGTAAACATTTCGTGTTTGTCTATTTCTGTGGCAGTGTTCCTGAGAATAGGAGCTGTCCAATAAAGATAAAAAAACACAAAACACTGAAAGGGCTGCGTTAAAAGACAACCAAGCTAGAAAATTAATTTCCCAGTAACGTCTTAAGAAATCTGTTGGATTACATGAGACTGCTTTGATTTGCAATTATCTGGGATTCATAGAGATTCATCCACATGTTTGCCTTCATACAGCATTTCTCCAGTCTGCTTGAGCACGGTTCATATGTTGTGTTTAATGGTGTAAGTGAAAGTGGGCGGACGGGCACTGTTGTGTTTCCGTGAACGGCTACAAATGCCTATGTATATAGATATGATCCGCCTCCGTCCCCCAAGGGCCCCCAAGCCATGTGTCTCTCTCTCTCTCTCCAGCGTGGCGTCACGGGCAGCCTGTGTGTCAGAGAACAGCTGTGGGCCGTATGGCAGCACAACACCCCCGCATTCCTGCCCTGCGAGCCAGTTTTCATTTGGAGCTGACAGCTTCATTGGGCTTCTTTGTCCCCGGGAGGCCCCCGGGTGGATGACTGTTGTTGTCTTTACCCAGGGAGCTCTGTTTCTGTGGCTTTGCAGGCCTCTCCACAAAGTTTGTATTTTGAGCCGCTTCCATTTTTTAATATGATGAAACCTGCGACAACATGCGAAGCGACGTGATTCTAGAGTCAAGGAATTTGGCTGTCTGCACCAAACGCAACGCGACTGAAACATTTAAATACCAGCTATTCATTTAAATATGACTAACTTTCATTTTTATTACTGACTTTTCATTTTCGTTTGCTAGTTACTTTTTTTTCAAGATCTGAGGTAATCGATCTGCTGCTGCTTTCAGTAGTATGGCAGTAAATGTCATGTTAAATGGCATAAATCACATTGGTAGCATTTAATGATGCAAATTTGTGCATTTCGGGCATCTGGTGCGCTTAAAAACTGATTTTGGCAAATCAGTTGAATTAAAAAATGTGAACTTTGGTGGATTTTCATGCCACGTTAAATAATCTTCATAATTAAATTAATAATCAAATTAATAATCAATCTATTTCGAGGGACTTCCATTTTTTAATATACTGAAATCTTAACTACATGCGATGCAGCGCAGTTTCAGAGACACCAAACTGTCTGCACCAAATGCAATGTGACAAAAACAAGTCAATACCAGCAATTCATTTAAACATCAGCCACATCACTCCAAACAAAATGGTATGGGTTAGAATCTGATTACTACATATCAAACCAATTCAACATCATTAAAAGTACATAGGCTGAGTACTGATGTTGTTAGTTTGCAAGTGACTGACCTTTATTTTAAAACCATTTGCTAGTTATTTTCGAGATCTGAGGTAAACTGTCTGCTGCTTTTAGTAGTATGGCAATAAATGTAATGTAAAATGGTTTTCAAACGAACATCTATAGCATTTATTGACTTGAACGACCTAAATTGAGCCTTTTGGTCGTTTGAGGTGCTTAGCGCAGGATTTGTGTGAATTGCTCAAGTTGAAAAATCTGAACTTTGGCGAATATTTCTGGCCACTTCCATTTTTTTTATATGCTGAAACCTAACTACAAGTGACACGGCACAATCACAGAGAGAAGCAGTTTGGCTGTGCACCAAACGCAATGCGACAGAAACATTTAAATACCAACCATTCATTTAACTATCAGCCATACTACTCTCAATAATATGGTAAGGCTTAGAATTCAATTAATACATATTAAAAAAATTTAACATCATTAAAAGAAAATAGGCTGTGTAATGATGTTCATTTTCTAACGGTTTGCTATAGTTATTTTATTTTCAAGATCCGAGGTAAATGATCTGCTGCTGCTTTCAGTAGTATGGCAACAAATGTCATGTAAAATGGTGTTCAAACTCACATTGGTAGCATTTAATGACATAAATGATAGATAATTATAATTAATATATACGTACATAATTAAGCATTTTGGGCGTTTAAGGCGTTTAGCGTGTGATTCACACGAATCGCTTTAATTGAAAAATCTGAACTTTGGCAGATATTCACACCGCATTAACCAATCTCTATAATTGTATTTCAAGTTGCTTCCATTTTTTTATATTGTGAAACCTAACTACATGTGATGCAACTTGATTCCAGAGACAAGCAGTTTGGCTCAAACACAACGCGATAAAACACAACACAACAGTAAGATTTAAATACCAGCCATTTACTTAAGAATCAGCCACATCACTGCCAACAAAATGGGAAGGGTTACAATCTAATTACTACATATTAAATCAATTCAACATCATTAAAAGTACACAGGCTGAGTACTGATGTTGTTGGTTTGCACTGAGTGACTGACTTTCATTTTCAAACAGTTTGCTAGATATTTTATTTTCAAGATCTGAGGCAAAAGATCTGCGCTTAATACATAAATCACTCAAATTTTGGCAAATATTTGCACCAATCTCCACAAAGTTATTGCTAACCAATCTCCACAAAGTTTGTATATTGAGCCGCTTTTTTTTATATGCTGAAACCGGATGATTTTTGTGATGTGGACTTCATTAAAGGTCACATTTGGGCACAGATATAAATAATGTATTAAAGTCGCCATGAAACAAAAGTTAAGATTGTCGACTTGAAATGATCCTGAAATTAAAAAAATAATGTAAGCCGGTGCCAGTTATACTACTTAAATCTGAGGGCAAATTCGTTCTTATAAAATAATGAAGTGCCCAGATGCATTGTTTAGAACAAGCACTACTAAATACAAAAATAAGAAGAGTACATTGTGATTTCATTTTGAATTTAAGAGTAATTGTGTTCACTAGTAGAAGGAATCAAAGGACTAGACAAACTTTTTCAAGGAGCATGATGTATAGACAAAAAATTGGCCTATAGTTCCTCTGAGATATGAAAGCTAATTATAATACAGTATATATTGTAGTTAGAGACTATATTTGGGACATAGGCAAAATACATCCCATAATTTTGAGAACTAGTCCTCCAAGTGAAAAGTATTTTAGCGTTACAATAAAGAAATATAGATGTAGTAAAGTTCGTTGTTGTTGAGGGAAGAAGAAGATAGGGTCGGGGATTCAGGTTAACAAATTAAGTTTTATGAATTTTTTTTTGTTTTATTAAATTTAGAATGCCACTACACATGTAGCAGTGTGTGTGTGTGTGCGTGTGTGTGTGCGTGCATGCTCTCTCTTCTCCCGACTGCTCCTCTCGTTCCCCTTAAAAAGGGAGTCTCTCCGGCCCAATCACTAGAAAGACAGGTGTTATTTATCATTTCTGATTGACCTGCTGATTAGCCACCGGGCTCCTAGCATGCTCTCCCCCTTTATTGGGTGTTCGATCACGCTTACCTCTCCACAATAGAAAAATAATATAAAATACAATGAATATACTGCAGAATTGCATCAATTGTTTTTTTTTTTTTTACTCGGAAAATGCCATTGAGGCAAGTTATACACCTAATTGCTAATTCTTCATAACATAAAAAAAAATAAATAAATAAAATAAAATATATATATATATATATATATATACACACACACAACATAATAATTATTTACATATAATTGCTATAAGGCGAAAGCAATGATCTATTTGTGTAAACACTGATATTTTGTTTTTACACTACTAAAAACTTTTACATTACTTTCTAATTTTAAGCGAACAGATAAATCATTCCACATGTTGGGTCCCTTGACAGAGAAAACAGATTGACCAAAGGGTGTCTTACACTTTGGAACAAGACATCAGCAGTGAGCATCATTACATCATTTGTGCTAACCTGTGGAAATTCGCCTCTTTTTACGTATTTATGTCTACTTTGTACGATTTGCTTGAAAACTTAAATTCACATTTGGTGTTAACCCAAGATTAGTTTATTGTGAATTTGTGTAAATGTGTAAGGTATATAAACAATTTCTACATGTAATTGAATTCAATTCATCTTTATTTCTATATTGCTTTTAAAATGTAGATTGTATCAAAGCAGTTTAACATAAAAGTTTTAGTAAATTGAAACTGTCAGTCCAGTTTTCCAATGTTTACCAATTAACTTCAGAAGAGTTAAGTAATCAATATTAGGTGGAATAATTCACATTTTTGATCAACCATTTAAAAATGTTATTTTGACCAATTTTCTGCATTAATTGCTAGAAATTACAGTATTTTAGTTTGAAACTTGGAAATGTCATCAGACCTTTATTAGAATAAAAGTAATATTAAAATGTCATTTTGTTTTATATGTATATTTAATAGTTTTAGCATTGCAATACATTGAACTTGCTTTATGCATGTCATGAGCTCATTCACAATGCTCTGCCACAGCTTTGACTAAAATAAATTTTCAGTCAAATATGAAACATGAGTTGTTTATTGGCGCTGTTTATTTTGGCTGTTGTGCTGTTTTGCCATTCTCTGGTGATTTATCCCCCTTTGGAGCAGGAATGTCCAGGAATGTTCCACACCCAAATTCAGACCACAGTCTCTACCACAAGCAATATTAAATCTGGACAGTTATAGGAATCAGAAAGTGTTGTCTGGTTCTGATTAAGGCAGGGTTTTTTTTTCTTGGTAGAGAGTGAGGACTAAAGACAATTTCACTGTACAGAACCGTTTCCCAAGATTCCTTAATTTAGGAATTGCTTATCCGCGTGTATTTGCTTAAAGTTCACTTGGTCAACTTGTAGATGACTGTTTTTATATATTTATTTCTTTTTTCTTTTTTTTTTTTTTAAAGGGCACATATTTGACCCTTTTTACAAGATGTAAGACAAGCCTTTGGTGTCTCCAGAATGTGTCTGTAAAGTTTCAGGTCAAAATACTCATCAGAAATTTATTATAGCCTCCAGAATCTGCCCATTTTGGTGTTTGCGTACCTTGTAGATGTTTATTGTAGCCTGTGGCTTTAAATGCAAATGAGCTGCTTCACCTCACCCAGCACTCCTTTGTCAGATAAACAGCAGTCAGTGATAGAGACAGACTCAGATGGAGCTGAAATACAGCTCATTAGTCAAAAACACGAAGTACGTTTATTTCATGTATTTTTGGTGGACTTTAGTCAAGCGTTTCTAAAACGATGAGTCACACACAAAAACTATTTGCAGTACACACACATATTACCGTTTACTGACGACATGCGGCCGTGGTGATTATATTGGTTAAGAATTTCATAGTGATTTTACTGTCTTTATCACAAACATGCTTTGTTTTAAAAATGTTTTAGCCTTATATAACTTATAAAAATCAAAGAAAGTTGGAACAGATATTTTATTTTAATCCCAGTTTATTTACAAAAAATTCTGTGGACATGTGTATACATCACGTTGTGGTGGGCCTCAAAATCACTGGGAAGTCCTATTTTAATGTCAGGAAATTTTTAAAAAGACACTTGTTGTGTTTATATCACTCCAGTATGACTGTGGACACACTATACATACACACAGTTCTGTCCAAACAGCTTACAACAGTTGAATTTCAGCATAGGTGCCCTTTAATGGAAAGCATTCGTAAATTGCCAGTCAATGGCTAACAACACTGTGTCCTAACTGTATGTAATGCGACAAGAGACAAGCCATTTGGCTGTCTGCACTAAACACAACACAACATTTAAATGCTGTAGCCATTCATTTAAACATCAGCCACAGCCCTCCCAACAAAATGAGTGACTGACTTTCATTTTCAAACCGTTTGCTAGTTATTTTATTTTCAAGATCTGAGGTCAGGCTTTCAGTAGTATGGCAATAAATGCCATGTAAACCTGTGTTCAAACTCATACAATGATTTGTATCTGATGTGATCATTGTCTTTGTAGTAGGCTTGGGCTGTAATATAGTAATATGGTATACAGTGGAATCTAAAAATAGCAACGGTATCAGTTTCAATATCGTTATACTGTCTGAAAAACAATGCACTTACAGTATATAGGAGACAAGCATTAAATACGAAATATTATTTATTTAAATGCCTAAAAATGAGTATGCGTGATTGTCATCACAGGACAGTGTGGAGGAGAGAGAGAGAGAGGTGAGGTAAGATGGCGAGTCGCGCACCAAGTGACCTGGTCTCAAAAAAGAACACGACCACTGCAGTTTGGCAGTATCTCTAATACTAACAAGACAATTTGCAAATTGCGCAACAAATTGGTGACCGCGAACCAAAGGTCCCATATACAGTGTTGTCAAATGTGTGGGTCCTGTAAGGGCCGGGGCTGCAGTTTGTGGGCTCTATTTTGACGGTCCATGCGCAGAGCGCAAAACGCAGGGCGCAAACGCTTTCAGGGCGTGCCAGAACGGATTTTTGCTAATTTACGGACGGGAAAATCCACTTTGCGCAATGGCGCATGGTCTAAAAGTGTTGAGTTTATTTTTTTTAATGAGTTAAAGGTGTGTTTTGAGAATAAACCAATTAGAGTCTCATCTCCCATTCCCTTTAAGAGCCAGCTGCGTCGTGCCATAAGCGCATTTCCTATTTACAGGCCGTAAAGTAAGTCTAAGTGGAAAAACTGAGCATTTCACTAGCAAACAGTTAAAAGTTTTTTTTTTTTAACAAAAAACTGTTAAACAGAGCATCTACTGAGTGAGAATGAGAGATAATGGATCACTTTCACTTTCACTCGTAGATAGGGAAACCTTTGCGCACAGACAAACCTTTGCGTTTGTTAAGCACAAATATTTGTTTTAAAACTATTTCTAAATTCAGTTCTAATTTCCAGCAACCGAATAAATGAACAATAATGACCAAGTGTGATCAAAAACCTGAGTTATATCCTAAAACACATGCTGTGCCCCATATGGTCTAAAACCTGACAGGTGGGCAAATCTAAGCTAGTTTTTAATAAAACAAAACAAAAAGCTTCCCGAGATGAAGAAGACATAAAAGCAGTGGTTTTTCATATTTATGTAGGCTAGAAAATAATATGTTTTGTAATATTTTAATCCTTTGTTTATATCCTATACCTATTCTTATTATATCCTATATATATCCTTAATATTTAATTTTTTTCATAAGTAAAGATATTTGCCTATTGCACTCTTGTGCGTATTAAGCAGTGCGTAAGCGAGGCGCAACTCTGCGCTGGAGTTTAGACCGGGTTTGTTTTGGTCTAATGAAAAATCTATTTTAGTTTCTCAAAATAGCAACGCGCCAGCGGTCCGCCTCAGAACGCCTTACTTTTTAGACCAGAACGCCTTTGGGCGCACATATGAGCGCTAATGCATTTGCTATTTAAACAGTGTAGCGCAACCCCTCAAAACGACTCTTGCGCCAAGCTGAAACTAGCAAACAAGTATTGCGCCGCGCCTTGCGCCACATTGCGCCGGGTGTATGATAGGCCCCTGTGTGTGTGTGTGTGTGTGTGTATGCGTGGGCGTGCGTGCGTGCGTGCATGCGTGTGGAGTGGAAGAGACAGAAATAAGGAGTGGTTTTTCAGTGATGTTACCTCTTTGGTGACTGATTTTATTGAACCACATGGAAAGTAATAAATGGTTAGATCAAGTCTGAGCCTTACATCATAATTTTTTTTATTATGCGCGGTAATACCGTAAACCGAGGTAAAATAGGGAGGTGGTTTGACGGTCTCAAAATTTGAATACCGCCCAAGCCTACTTTGTAGTTTATGCTGTTGTTTTGTCCCAATATTGCCATCTAAAATAGAAATTGTATGCATCACCATTGCAGCAGTATTTAGTGCAAGTTGCTGCTACTTTGCTTAATGGTCAGTGCAGAGAGTGACTGTATTATCATTTATAACATTATTTGTTGAGCATATAATTTCATAACATACAACTGTAAAAAAACAAAAGCTTACCCATGTCATTACTTCACCCGTATGAAGAGCAAAAGTCCAGCATCTTCAGATTGGCTTTGGTCTTGACTAATTGCTAATGACTTTAATGGTGGGGGCACTGTACCAATATGGCAGCAGTACTGACGCATGATCAGGGCCTACAGTATGTGCGATATCTAGTGTATATATCAATGGTTTAATGCGCTTATTCTTAACTACACTCACTGGCAGACAAAACAAAACAAAATGCTATTGGCTGTTTTTTTAAAAAGGGAAGGAGCTACTCTTTATCCCGCCCTAACTTCATGCTTAACTTAAATTTATGTCACAAATTGTACAAAAATGTGCACTCCAAAGCACTTCACAGGACTTTTAACTTGACGTATGTGATCATCAGCAGGCCCAGGTGAAGGCTAAATAAAATGGTAACGCTATAAAGAACTCGGCAAATCCTTCAGGAAGAGGTGTGAGGTATTACGACTGAGCTTTACTTGTATTGGATTGAAGTAAACAGTGTAAATAGTCATTAGGCAAGGAGCCAAAGCTGAGTGCTTTCGTCTCACTTGCAGCTTATGCTGAGGTGGGGTGTGTTTGAAGGGATGGACGCCTCTGTCAGAGAGATGAGTGTGTGTGTTAAAGAGCAGCTACGGTTAACAAGACTGGAGCTGATAATCTTGTGATCTTACCAGCGTCACTGAGAGTCAGAGGGCAAAGTTCAGCTTTGACTGCTGAGTATCTGGAGGCCTGTGTCAGGACCTGCCATTGATCTTAATGGGATTTTGAAGAAAGCCACAGTTATTGGTATTCTATTATAGGACGATAATATTCATACAGGGTTCCTTCCCATGGTCATAGAGTTTTCTGGGATATCTTGGAATATTAAAAGTCTATTCTATTTTAGACATTGAAAGGTAGGGATTTTTTTATGTTTGTTTTGCTCGAGTCATGGAATTTATTTTTAGGGCTGGGCGATATTGCAAAAAAAAGAAAAAAAAAGAAAACCACAACACTAATGTTTCATATTATTCAATATTGATAAATATTGAATTTATTTAACAATACATCTAGGAATATGGCGGTTCATTCCACTGTGGCGACCCCAGGTTAATAAAGGGACTAAGCCGAAAAGAAAATGAATGAATGAATGAATGAATGAATGAATGAATGAATGCATTTAGGAATATTAGGATTTTTTGTTGTTATTTAACCACTTTTTTAATTTACCAACATTACTAAAGTAAATAGTTTTAATACACAAAAACTAAAAAATGACTATTACCCCTATGCTAAAAAAAAAAAAAATCTTTCAGATGTGGATCTAGTGGCTGGGATGCACAAGAAAAGAAACAAAAAAGCCCCTCTGGCAACATCCTTACATCCTTTTTTATTTACATTTTCCTCACTGCTGCTATACGGCACTCATTTTCGCAAACCAAAAGGTATTCGGAAAAGTTCAGATGTTTTTTTTTTAACTAGGTGTACCTGGAAAATGTACGTTTGTCACGTGTGGGCGCCGCTTGCACAACATGTGCATGTCGTGCAAATAACACGCCTGAAACTTCATACCTAACCTTTTTTTATTGTTATTGACAATAGTGTTTGGTCAGTAAATATCGATTCTGATTTTATCAACCAGCCATAGTCATCTTAAATTTTACTTACTACTAGTAATTTTTTTGTAGTTTTATTCATTTATTGTTTGCCTTTTGGTATGTTTAGGCTATATGCAAATATATATATAAAGGAAATCTGCATCAATAAAAAATGGCAAGCTTCTTAAGCTTTTTAATTATAAGTCATTAAGATTTCAGCTTTTTAGAACCCTGTTAATATCTTCAAATATTTAATAAATCCAACAAATAAAAAAATATAAATCTAAAATAATATTTTTTTATAAGTAAAATTGTAATATTCTTGTTGACTCATTTTTATTATAGAGTATTAATATTACAATATTGTGACATTGCTTTTTTTGAAAGTCTTATTTAGGATATGCCACACTTGGTTAATTTCATGTTAGACATGAGAAAATAATAATGATCAATACATTTGTTCTCTTACTCATTCACTAAGTAAAACAATAATTATTTCACATTTTATGTAAAAAAAAAACGATAAAGTAATAACTTTGTACAATTATATTAATTTACGTATCTAAAATGTCATTTAGGTCATTTATTTTTATTGCAGTTAATGTTTTATTGTATTTCTTTTTTGAAAGTAATTTATAAGTCATGTTTGATGTGGCAAAGCTAATAAATTATTATTACTTGTTGGTAGATAAATAGAAAATTTGAAAAGATGAATAAATTATGATATTTGAGTCTTAAAGTATACTGTCTACTATTTTGAGCTCTATTTTGTTTGAATTTTGGTTAAATTGTCCATTCAGTTTAATTAAAAAAACTGCAGTCCAGTAGTCTCATTTATAAAACTTTGCATAGAAACCACTAAATGCATTGAAGCCCTATTTGGACAATGAAAACAGCCGAAGAAACACAGAAAGTCATGAAATGGCCTCCACAGAATCCAGACCTGAATATTATAGAGGTTTTATGAGATCACCTGGACAAAAAAGAAAGATATGACACTCCAAACCTAACGAAGAACTCTGGAAAGGCCATCAAAGCTGGTGTTGTGCTTGGAACTTTTGTGCAGTGTGTGTATATATATATATATATATATGTGTGTGTGTGTATATATATATATATATGTGTGTGTGTGTATATATATATATAGATCGAGAGAGAGAGAGGGAGAGAACTTATGGCCCATTTGATTTAAAACTTAGTCTACCAAACAGCTGCGCACATTCTTCAGTCAAGTTTGTATTTATAGATGCTTTGCATGGGAAGTAGCATACGTACATTTCCACCCCCATTTTGTGCATACACCCTGTTAATAAAGGAGACCCCTGAACTGGCAATGGAGCACAATTTCTTGAAAGCCAATACTATTAAAACATTTTTCAACCCTAATCATAATTGAGCTCATTCTCATTCTGCACGCATGAGCCAAACGGGGCAGATCTGATGAAGGAGTAATGTCTCGGCCGGGTCCTGTGAGGTCATGGCCCAGTGAGCGAAACATAACCTCAATCAGAAGCAGTGACGTCGGTGGTCTGATGAGGTCAGTTGGGGGTCTGGAAACGACTCTCAAACATCTGACTGGCTCATCCATCTCTTACTGGATTATAAATAATAATCCCTGAGCATCATTAACCTCAAAACAAACAAACAACTTTTGTACGTCAGCAAAACAGTTGCTTTTTTGGGCAGGGTTTTTGTTCTTCATACTTGGATAACTGAGTTGGTGGGATTAATTGTTGACATTTTCTTTGGGCATCCAGACGTGTAATTTGTATTATTGTATGAGGATCCATAGGATTAAACCAGCTCTGGAACAGGTTTATTTAATGTAAACAGTACATTTCATTGCCGCTTCATAAGACGTTAATGCTTAAATCCATTCAACACCCTATTTAATGTCACGCAAGTTCATTTAATTCTCATAATGCTTTCAAAGTGTGCATATGTCTTTCGATGTGTGGGTCCATTTAGACCTAAAGAATTGATGTCATATTTGCTACTCTCTACTAAACCAATAGCCATTTAGACCCAATTCCAATTCTACCCCTTAGCACCTCTCCTTACTCCTACTCCTCGTTTTGTGTGTTAATGTGAAGGGATGTCATAATTCTCTTTTAGCTTAAAGGCATAGGGCTAAGGAGAAGGCTAGATAGCTCTTGAAACTAAGATTTTTCAGAACCACACTCGAAACCAAGGGGTATGAAAATTTCCCAGAATACACCATCTACAATAACAGCTGCTGCACTAGGAATTTAGGAGATGCACAAATTATTATTATTATTTTGTCATTATTATGAATTTTTACAACAAACAAGCATGTGTATTAATACATTCATAGCAGCGTTCGTGTTTTACAGTCAGGCATTTTTTTTTTTTTAAATGCAACAACAAAAAACCCCACTAAATTTGGCTAAAATCTATAATCCATAATAGGGTTGGGCCGATAGACGATGTCATCCTCCATCGCCGATGGCCAACAGACACGATGCTGAGCCTGCATTGCCGATCCTCCACCCAGTCGCAAACCCGCTCGCGAAAAATACACACTCAGGCCCTGTTTACACTAATATGATGCCATCGTCCACCGCAATGTTTCACATTAGACATTGCCAAATTGGTCGACATCGCCCAACCCTAATCCATATTATAAACTCATGTATAGAAGTCCCACGACATTCTGTCACTCGATGACTCTCGAATACCCCGTCAGAAAAGTCTGGTGGCTGGGAATGGGCTTTTTTACGGTGTCTGTTATAACGCAAATGTTGTTTTTGTGTGTTTACATATATGAATATGGCCTCGGTGTAAATGTGCAGTATAGTTACGGTCTTTTTGCCACATTAGATCGTTATGATAACATAATATATGCCTTCAGTGATTTCCTGAGGATAAAAACCAAAAAATAACACAACTGGATTAACTACAGCAGTCACAATCGTTGTTCTCATATGAAGCAAGAGATCGCAATGACAAATGATGAAGTGTGCAGGTGCTGTAGTGCTGTCCCATTTTATAGGGGTAAATCCCCTTCACATTCTGTTTCGAGGGGCTAGGAGAAGGGGAAGGGGTTGGGGTGCAAAAATAGCATTGAGATTGGGCCTTAGTCATAATCAATTTTTCAGGAAAACATTTTTTTTCTTTTGGGTCAAAATATTTTTGTTTATTAAAATACCAAATACTCTGGATTACTAAATAAAAAGCTAGTTATACATTGTATGAGTCATAATGGATTTATCAATCAACCATTCCCCTCTCCAAAATTTTTTTTTTCAAAATCTTACTGATTTTTGTTTTTAAAAAGTCATATTTGTAACCCTGGACTGCTGAACCAATAACCATTTCTACATTGTATAGGTCCTAATCGATTTATCGTCTTTTTCCAAAAATTATTGCTTTTTTTTTTGTCTTATAAATTTATTAATTTTCATTTTTTTGACTAAACCAAAAGTACCACGGTATAATTTATAATCGATTTATTTATAAAAAAAAAAGATCTTTATTTTTTCTGTCAATCTTTGATTTTTAGATTCTTTTCAATTTTTCTTTTATGCCAAAAATCATTAGCAAATTAAATAAAGATCATGTTCCTTTAAGACATTTTGTATATTTCGTACTGTAAATTGATTAAAATAGCACCTAATTATTGATTCACATTATTCACCCCTAAGAACTTGATTCAGACATCTTTGAAGGTGAATTGCTATTTTTGTTTATTTATTATTTTTTAACTGTTAGAGTAAACATTTTGAAATTAGTTTTATCTCTGAAACATAGTCTCATTTTAACAAACCAGGCATAAATTGAAAGCTTGTTTATCAGCTTTCAGATGGTGTTTAAATTAATTACAAATTCAGTTTATTTATGGTCCAGTCACATTTTATCATCCATTAAAATGACAATCATATTTATTCAATCAATCATATTCCTGGCGACGCAGTGGCACAGTAGGTAGTGCTGTCACCTCACAGCAAGACGGTCGCTGGTTCGAGCACCGGCTGGGTCAGTTGGCGTTTCTGTGTGGAGTTTGCATCTTCTCCCTGTGTTCGCGTGGGTTTCCTCCAGGTGCTGTGATTTCCCCCACAGTCCAGGTACAGGTGAATTGTGTTGGCTAAATTGTCCATAGTGTATGAGTGTGAATGAGTGTGTATGGATGTTTCCCAGAGATGGGTTGCAGCTGGAAGGGCATCCGCTGCCTTAAACATATGCTGGATAAATGAATAAATGAATAATGAATAATGAATAAAACTCCTACTGTTTACTTTTCAGTTAGGTTGCTCCCTTAAAAGAACACTTAGATCACAAGAAAATGCAGTCTTTGCTTCCTCCCCCATCTTTAACCATCTAATGGCAAATGAAAGATATAAAGCACTCTTTAAACACACATATACACTCTTTTTCTTTTTGACCATGCAATCACAAATACTCAAAGGATCCCCTTAACGTTTGTTTCAGATGTGTCGAGTGAAAGTTAGAATTTTGACTCTCCCTCCATTCTCAAATCAGCTATAATTAGAATCCTGCATATCCAGAGACTCAGTCCCACCTGCTCAGATGTGATGACATTAATAAACTTGTCTAGCAGCGCACTTTCCTGTCAGCATCCAAAACAGCACATCCAATTAAATGTGATGATAACTGGAGCACCTGAGGAGGGAGAACACCAGCTTGTTCACTGCAGCGGTAAACACACACATATATACATACATGAACGCATGAGCATGATTTAGCTTTAGAAGTGTGCAGAAGAAGAAAATCAATCTCTGGAGATAGTGCTGAAGTCATTCTCATGTCAATGTGCAGCAGTTATATTGCTTATGACTTTGCAGTTGAGATCATTTAGAAGTGCAAGGTCCAACATTGTGCCATAAAGTTTCTACTTTAACACTGAGCAAAGGATAAATAAAGAAGAATTACCAGACAACATCGTTCGACACATCTGGTCTGTTTTTTGCAATTCAATAGTAATGTGTTATAGGCTTTATTAGTTAAGGGTTAGTTAACAGAATAAATAAACTCATCAAATTTAGAACCACTCGTGAGTAAATTATTTAATTTGAGTATTTTTTATGAACTTTATATATGTCTATCAGGCAAAGAAAATCACTGATTTAAAAAAAAAAAAAATCTGTTTTTGATGTGGCGACTTTGTAATGACATGACTGTTTATACATGATGCTGAAGATTTGCACCTGATGGGGGATAAACAGACAAAAAGCTTTGCTATTTGCCATATCGAGGGCCAAGATTGTTTTTGAGTTCTAAATTAGGTAGGGCTGTGCAATTAATCGAAAATCCGATTTCGATTTCGATTATGGCTTCTATCGATTATGAAAAACCATTAATCGATATAAACGATTATTCCATTATTTACCGCCCCCTGTCCAGTTGTCCTCACTTGTTGCTCTTAAAAGTGAGAAAGACCGCATGCTTATGTGTGTGCGGCGCGCAGACACAGTCAGAAGCATGCGGTCTGCACTTGGTCTCATTCGCACATTGTGAGCGCTTCAATGTTCAAATAGGTGTCAAAATGTGGTGTTTAGTGATTATTCATATTAACCCTCATTTTGTAATAAACAAACGAGTTGAGGATCAAAAGACATGTGAAAGAAAACCATGAAAGTGACAGAGTACAATAGCTGCCGCCTGTTTTATCATGATTTATAAAACAACGATAAAATCCCCCTTTGCTCTTGACTGAAGACTTTTGTAGCTAAAGTGTTTTTCTTACGGTGAAGATGCTAAAAGCACAGTTTGTTCCATATTTTTATGATTGTATTTATTTCTCTTTCCTTTGCAGGGAGGAAAATTATATATGCAGTTGAAGTCAGAATTGTTAGCCATCCTGAATATTAGCAACCTTTTCCCCCATTTTTCTTTTTATAAAAATCTTAAGTCACCCCTTAGTTTTTATTTTGTTTTATTGTATTGTTTGTTTTGTTGTTTGTTTGTGTTTTTTTATGTGTTTTGTTGTTTTTTTGTTTCTTTTGTTGTTTTTTGTTTTTTTGTTTGTTTTTGTTTTATTAATGTTTTTTGTTTTGTTTTTGTTGTTTTTTTTGGTTTGTTGTTTTTAGTTTTTTAGCTTTTTTGTTTTTTGTTTGTTTCGTTGTTTTTTGATTATTTGTGTTTTTGTTTTGTTTTGATGTTTTTTTTTTGTTCCTTTTGGTGTTGTTTTTTGTTTGTTTTTGTTTTATTATGGTTTTTCGTTTTGCTTTGTTTTTGTTGTTTGTTTTGTTGTTTTGTTTGTTTTGTTATGTTTTTGTTTTGTGTTTTGTTTTATTGTTTTATTTTTATTTTTTTATTTTGATTTATGTTTTTTTTCAAAATCTTTTGTTAATTTTGTTCAAGGGATTTTCTAGGTTCCTTCATGTGTATTTGGACAGGTTCATCGATTTCCAAGATAGCCCCCTCTGGCCTTTATCACAAATCACATGTGCTTTCTTTAAGATGTGCACCACAATCACATTCGCAATTCTAAATCAGTTAATCGCCCAGTCCTAATTCCACTCTAATGTTGTTGCTGGCTTAAATTGAGTTCTCTTACATGATGCAAGAAGAAATATTTTCATTTACTCCTGATTCCTAATTCCTGTAGAGCAGTCAGAGGCTTTTCTGTACCACCGCCCACAACCCCCATCCGCATCTCCCCAATACATTAATCTAACTAAATAATGCAGCATTAAAAAGACATGAAGACTAACGTCATCCTGGATTATTACATTGTTTTGGGCGCAGTCTGCTTTTTATCTTGCTGACGTCAGTGGTGACAGTGGTCATCAATGTTAATCTCTGGTCAGATCACGCACAGAGAATGATGGTTAGTATGTCAGTGTGGTCTCATCTCGGATTGATGTCAATCACTGGGGCTGTTAAGTAATACGAGACAGTAATACGATGGTAATATTTGAAAATGGAGGTTATATGCTGTTAGTTGCATTTTGTAAGTTAAGCATTTTCAGTGCTTTGGCTCATACTAAGGTATTTGATCAATATTAGTAGTTTTGATTGCTGGTGTAAATGGTCTCGCTTTACTGTTAGTACTGTGGACATGAATGATGGATCATAATGTAGGGCTTGGTAAAGAACTGTGCTGTTTGTTTTGTGAGTGATCAGAGCTGGAGTTTTGCACCTGATGGGGGATAAACAGACAAAAAAGCTTTACAATTTGCCATATTTAGGGCCAAGAATGATTTTGAGTACTTAATGAATTACTTATGAAGTTTATTAAGTCTTTGACTTCTTTTACAGTGCAAAATATCTAAAATGGAGTAAAACTAGATGCATTTTGGAGAAAAAAGCATTCCAATATACTATAAGATTTTTTTCTTTTTTTTTTCATTGTTACATAAATCACCCAAATATCTATAAATTTGCTTTTTTGTCTTGCTTTTAAAGAAAAAAATTATTCAGTCATAAAACTCCTAATCCCTTATTTTATTTTTAAATGTTTAATTTACCTTTTATTGTATTTTAATAAAAATATTTTATTTTTACTTCATATAATGTTTTTATTTTTCGATTAAAAAAAAAATTAATACAATTTTGAATGTATTATTTAATACATTTTTTGTATTTTTTTCATTTATTTTAATTTTAAAATTTTGATATTTGATTTTTAATTGTTAATTTAATTTTTGTGTTTTGTTTAATTTTTTCAATAAAAATCTTTATTTAATTAAAAATCTTGATTTTTTTAAATTTTATTTGTAATTAAATTTTTGTGTTTTATTTTTATATAAATATATTTAATTAAATTTTTGATTTAAAATTTAAAATTTTTAGTTTAATGTGTTATTTTATTCATTTTAAAATTAAATTTATTTAAATTCTTTAAATCTAATTTTTGTTGATAATTATTTCTATTTTATTTTATTTTGAATGTAATTTCTGATCAATTTTTAATTGTTAATTTTAGTTTTGTTATTTTATTTTGATTTAACTTTTTAATTAAACAAATTTTTTCCTAATATTCTTAATTGTTAGTTTTTTTATTAATTAAATTTTTAAGTGTTATTTATTTTTTGTGTTATTATTATTATTTTTTGCTTTTTATTACAATTTTTTACTTTAATTTTTTTTATTGTTTCCTTAATTTTTGTTTTATTATTTGAAAATAAAATTTATTTACGTTTTTTTTACTTTTATTTTTTTTGTTTGTTTTGTTCTAATTTAAATTAAATTAAATTAAATTAAATTAAATTAAATTAATTTTTTTTGTTTCCTTTTCAGGTTAACCAGTCCAAGACTGTGGGATTATACAAATCTTGCTTAAACTTCATTGCTATAAAATGCTACATTTCATCTATAACTCCCCCCCCCCCCCCTTTTTTTTTTAAACAACATGTTTTCTTGATTTCCTTCTTGTCTGGGTCTCTCCCTCATACAGTTTCTGCTCCATTCAGGCTGAACGCATTTCAAGCATGAATGCGCTCATTACAGTGTCAGCACTCTTCTCAAAGGCTCGTATAGATTCGCCGTCTGTACACATCATTGTTCTTCTCTCATACAATCAAACTTCTGATGTTTGAGCTCCTGGTTTAGCTGACCCCTAGGTCACAATCTCCTACCCAAAGCAGAACAGGATTGTGGGAAACTGTAGGCCTGAAGGAGCAGGAATAGTCCTCCCACACAAACAGCGACCATATTGACCAGCTGCCAACTCTCTAGTACTACTAGAAGATTTAGTTTAGGTCTAATTCTGCGAGCGCTTTTATACTTTGAGCAACAAAGAAAGGGGATGCCAGATCCTGCTTTTGCCCTCATTGACCTTTATCATTCAGGCCACTGCTGATGCCATTGCTTTTGTCTAGTTTACTGTAAACAAACAAGCCATTCTCTGTCAGAGTGTGCCAATTAATCATGCAAAGAAAAATGTCAGTTTGTTGCCCATTCACGTTTGAGGCGCAACTGCGATCATTACTCTAATTAGAGGTTCAAGAGTCTCAGTGTTTTTGAAAGCGATCGTTTTTAGCATGCTTTTTTCTCGGTTATAAATAGACCGTCATGTGTCAGTCTTGTGCGCATACCTTTTCTGAGGCTTTAAAGAGTCTGAAAGTCCGATTTATTTATGTGGAACTTGATTTAGTGGAGATTTGTTTCAAAGCAGATTCATATGAGTGTACTGGACAAAAGATATTAGTGACAATGTTGTAAAATGAATCAATTATGAAATAGTTTCAGCTGTCAAGGAGCTTTATAAATGATAACAAGGCCATTCTGATGCTCAGTTTGGTTTAAGCCCCTTTAGTATTTTTCTCATGTCCCATGGAATTAAAATAAATTTTTTTAGATGTTACTTTAGTATCAATATTGTTAGTTTTTAAGACGTCTATAGTGTGCTTCAAAAAAGTGAACAAGAAATGCATTTAGAAGATATAAAACTGATATAAACATACTTGGCGAGGCAGTGGCACAGTAGGTAGTGCTGTCGCCTCACAACAAGAAGGTCGCTGGGTCGCTGGTTCGAACCTCGGCTCAGTTGGCATTTCTGTGAGGAGTTTGAGAGTTCTCCCTGTTTTCGCGTGGGTTTCCTCAGGGTGCTCCGGTTTCCCCCACAGTCCAAAGACATATGCGGTACAGGTGAATTGTGTAGGCTAAATTGTCCGTAGTGTATGAATGTGTGTGTGGATGTTTCCCAGAGATGGGTTGTGGCTGGAAGGGCATCCGCTGCATAAAAACTTGCTGGATAAGTTGGCGGTTCATTCTGCTGTGGCGACCCTGGATTAATAAAGGGACTAAGCCGACAAGAAAATGAATGTATAAACATGCTTGTACCTTTGCATAAATGGATCAACTATTTTATTCACTTCAAATCTTGACCAATCAAATGCTCTGTCGTATCTGACATGTCCCGCCCCCTTCAAGATGCTTCTCATCTCATTCTCATCAGGATGCGCTTGAGCTCAACCCCTCTTATTGGCAGAGCTGTGGTAAAACAAAATGATATTGGCTGTTTTTTTTTTTTAAGGGGAGGAGCTACACTATATCCCACCCTCTTTCGATTAAGGTTATGCCAAACATCGAATGAAAAAATGCACATTTCAAAGCACTTCACTGCTTGTAATAATTTTAGAATTTTCATTAGTTTTAGTTTTTATTTTGTTTTGACTTTTTGTTTTTAAATACAGTTAGTTTAAATTAGTTTTTAGATGGAGATTTGCATTAATCACAATCAAATTAGTCATTATTAGTTTCTATTTTAAAATTGCTTAGTTTTAGTGTCGTTTTTATTTGTTTCAGTATTTGTTTTAGTTGTTTGTTTGTTTGTTTTTTTTGTAAGTTAGGATATTTGTTAGGTGTAAGATTAAAAATCATCAAAATAAATATTGTAAAATAAAAACTAAATTTTTTGAAACATGTATTTAGAGGACACATGATCACTATCGTCTTCCACTACCATCTACCTGTTTTCAAATTCAAATACAGCAGCCCACAAAAGAGCAGGCCTACATACCTTACTATATGTGTGCAAGGCTGCTTCTGAGGTTAGATACACAGTAGTGATGGGAAGTTTGGATCTTTAATGTGAACCAGATCTTTAAATCTGGTTTGAATCTGGATTCAAATACCAATATATGTAGTCGGCAATCATAATTTTGTTCAGTAAAACATCACCATAATCTGAAAAATGTATTATAATTTGTTATGAAATTAACTTGCATTACGCCAGATCCTCTCATTTAACTCCTCGGTTTACTTGCGCTGCAGTATTATCAGTTCACCGCAAATACAAATCTGATCTCAGTGTACTGTTCTAATACCTGAATAGCTCCATACTCTGTATATTGGTTTATTTTGAATCAGAGGGTGGTGTAAGGCATGTAAAAAGTAAGTTGTTTGTGGAAAAGTGCTTAACATTGCTGGAGACGTGAATCATTTCAAATGATTCAGTTTGTTTTAGTTAACTAGTTCAACCGGTTCACTAAAAGATTCATTCGCAATCAGGATGACTAATACAGAAACAAAGCCCATTATTCGGCACAATTGTGTTGAATGAATACTTTTACGTCGCTGCACGGGTCGTATTTAATGCTGTCACCGTGCTGCTGTCATGTACAGCCGTTGTTTTTGTCGCAGGAGCAACAGCGAGGATGACTGGAGGAAAACCGGCTTGATCTGGCCAATGGTATCAAGATTGCAGACTTTGAGGTGCCGTATGGGTCAAACACCTGGCAGCACGAAGTAAATAGATTCACTTCTAAAAGGCTTACAGTAGGCTTATATTAAATCCATTTACAAAGACTAAAACGAAGAACGCTTTTGCTATTATTTTAGTTAGTTTCAGTTAGTTTTGGATGTGCACTATACAGTTTTAGTTAGTTTTAGTTTAAAAAAATAACTCTTTATTTTTAGTTCTTCAATAAAAAATATTTAAAATTTTAGTTTTTGTTTTTTCATTTGTTTTCGTTAACTATAATAGTCTTGTCTCCAACTATATTTATAACCCAATAGTCTATCAATTGTTACTTATAAAGTGTTACCAATTGTTAATGTTATAACTTAGTAAATAGTTTATTATTTAAATGTAGCTGGACATAATTGCTAGCTTAACCAGCAGAAATCAAAACTACAAGTTCACGCTGCTGTCATTTTTTTAAATATTTAACCTTAATATTTAACCAAATTCAGTTACCCAAATGCTCTGCGCAGTAGGTCAGAGGCATAAAAGTGGAGCGGTGACATTTTATTTCAATATTTCCTTTTGAAACCCAGCTCTGATCTTATAATTGCATGCACGAGGTCCGTCAAATGAATTCACCCCCTGCATTCTTAGCAGCACTACCTGTCATCCACAGGCTTCCTAATTGCTGGTTTGAGTTCAGTCGCAGTATGGGGTGGGACTATTTAAGAAAGCCGCACTTATAATTAAAACATCTCTGCAATGAAAGTAATGGGTATCTCTTGCTCTTCATATAACCTATAGTGACAGTTCTATTACATTTGTATTTTGGGGGGCGACTTTTACTCAGTGCAAGCAGAGTGGAGATTTATGCGGCTGGAGATGAAATGATATGTGCTGCAAGTCAAACTTGAAATGTTTTGAAGCTTTAACAAGTGAGTTGTAACTTTTTGATGTGGTATAATATTGGAAAAGAAAAAGTTCTTAAAGGGCCCTGGGGGATGTTATAGATTTGTGGAGGTGCTGTTGCTTTATAGGGATTCAAAATGGTCCAGTACACTGAAAAAAATATATTCAAAGATGATTCCTTGGATTTACACATTTTTTTTAGGTTAAGTGGTTGTAAACAATTTATTTGTGTTGAATTTAAACAAAAAATAATAATAAGTTGAACATTATTCAATTTAATTTGTTTGGTTAAATTCAAGACAAATATATTGTTTGCAACAGTTCTGCATGCAATATTTTTTTTGCTTTGCCAATTTGGAATGACAAGTTATAGGCTTAACACACAGATATACTTCATGCTAATTTGAAGAGGTAATTGGTGTGACATCATTTTCTAACAAAAACACACCAAAACAATTTTATTTGGTATTTATTTTAGTTTAAAGCAGCTTGCTAAAGTGAACTTTCTGTACTTTTTTGCCACCCTCGTGAAAAAGAGTTCTCACAAAAATACAGTTCATCCGTAAAGTATTCATAGCGCTTCACTTTTTCCACATTTGTTATGTTACAGTCTTATTCCAAAATGGATTAAATTAATTTATTTCCTCAATTCTACACACAATACCCCATAATGACAATGTGAAAAAAAGATTTTTTGAAATTGTTGCAAATTTATTAAAAATAAAAAACGTGAAAAATCACATGTACACCAGTATTCACAGCCTTTGCCGTGACGCTCTAAATCACAGGTGTCAAACTCAGTTCCAAAAGGGCCGCAGCTCTGCACAGTTTAGTTCCAACCCTAATTAAACACACCTGATCAAACTAATTGAGTCCTTCAGGCTTGTTTGAAACCTACAGGTCAGTGTGTTGGAGCAGGGTTGGAACTAAACTGTGCAGGGCTTCGGCCCTCCAGGAATAGAGTTTAACACCCCTGCTCTAAATTGAGCTCAGGTACATTCTGTTTACACTAATCATTCTTGAGATGTTTCAGCAGCTTAATTAAGTTCTCCTGTGGTAAATTTAGTTGATTGGATACAGGCATACACCTGTCTATATACAATCCCAGGTTTGACAGTGCATGTCAAAGCATAAACCAAGCATGAAGACAAAGGAATTGTCTGTAGACCTTCAAGACAGAACTGGCTCAAGGCACAAGGCTGGGAAAGGATACAGAAAAATTCTGCTGCACTAAAAGTTCCAATGAGCACAATGACTTCCATCATCCGTGAGTGGAAGATGTTTGAAACCACCAGGACTCTTCCTAGAGCTGGCCGGCCATCTAAGCTGAGTGATCGGGGAGAAGGGCCTTAGTCAGGGAGGTGATCAATAATGGTCACTCTGTCTGAGCTCCAACGATCTTCTCTGGAGAGAGGAAAACCTTACAGAAGGACAACCATCTGTGCAGCAATACACCAATCAGGCCTGTATGGTAGAGTGGCCAGATGGGAAGCCACTTCCTGTTTGGAATTTGCCAAAAGGCATCTGAAGGATTCTCAGACCATAAGAAACTAAATTCTCTGGTCTGATGAGACTAAAATTGAACTCTTAGATTTTTTGACATCCGCTGTAGTTCGAAAAAACACAGTTTTAATCTTCTAAGCAAAGGCTTATTATGCGGTCCTGGCGCCATCTTGTGGATAGACAACGTCAACTGTGACTAATGGATGCCAACGTGCTGTCTCTCAGAAATGATAAATATTTTGAAATAGACACTATCCTTATAAACACACCGTTAAAACTTGACAAAAACTCTCGAAAACCTTTACTGTCTGCTGTGTCTTTAATATGGTGTAAAGATTATTATGTGTTATTGAAACATCATGGGGGACGCAGCAAAGTCACTTATAAATTAAAATTGTATTATTTTATGCAGCAGCCTTACATTTAAAAAGGAAACATAAGAACGATTATAAGCAAAAAGACCTCAGCCTATAAGGCTAAGTGTTTTCTTTCCCTTATTTATTTATTTGTTTATGTATTTCCCCTAGTGTTGCAAACTTAGCAATTTTGTAGCTAGATTTAGCAACTTTTCATACTACCCTGGCAACTATTTTTTCAAAAAGCATCTACAGTATATATATATATATATAAAACCTTCTATGCATTGAGGCATTTTTTTTACATTGAGTCAAAGTTATTGACTGAAATTGAGTTAATAAATGAATTGAAATTGAGAATAAAAGTAACGCAGAACATCTTGATACCTTCTTGTCCTTTTGAAGTGTAAAATGACTCATTAGTAGCACTGCAAACCAATGTAAGTCTGGACTTTGACCTGTCATTGTGAAAGCATATTGAATACATTATGTTTATCACTGGCTAGATTTCAAAAGGTCATTGGCAGATGGAGTCGAAGTCTTTTGAGGACTTGAATTGGGCAAGTTGACACGAGCCATGTGAAAAGGCCTTCGGAGGCCCTCTTCAGATTCTGAGGCATGCTGGGAGCTTTTGAAAGTGCATTTCTGGTTTTGGTAGAGTAAAGGTTATCTTTCCACTGTCGTTTTTCTCACCTCCTCGCGGTGGAGGTTCAGATGAGACATGACCCTGAGTGATATGTGTGGAAACCAAAACAGGTCTGTTATTGTTTCACAAAGGATCATGAAAAAAAAAAAACAGTGCTGAGGCTTTTATGACAGGAAGTGAAAGTCCCGTATTGTAACACACTGGCCCTCTCGCTGCGAGTTGCCATGGAGCTGAGTGCTTCGCGTAGGAAGAGCTTTGGAAAGAGGCAGGCTGGCTGCGTCCCCCATCCATCCTGAATTGCTTCTGTTGTTCTACAGCGAAACTTCATTAACGCTGGGAAAGGAAACGGCCGGGGCTGTTAAACAAGCCAAACATGTTGATGATACGAGCGAAGGTTCATCCTTCCTGGTGCCCTGGTTCAACTCCTCTGAACATTAGTCCAGCTGCTAAAGGGTCAGAGCTATGCACATCTGCCATGGTTGTTGGAACACCAAAGAAATTAGATTAGATGCAACTGGTGTTTCTTCTTTTTTAAATTCACCACTTTATCCGAGGTTTTTCCTACATCAAGACCAATGCAACTATTGTATGGAAATGTCAGCAAAGTCAATAGCAATAAAATTTAACAAATGACACTTGAAATGTGCATTTTGTTTTGTTATTTGGAGGTTAGGTGTACATTTCTTGTGAGGGAAAAGTTAGCTGACCTCTTCCTAATAAGTCAAGCCACTAAAGTTTTAACCCTCGTCCTTTTCTAATAAGTCAAGTCTCTAAAGTTTTAACTCTCTTCCTTTCCTAACAAGTCAAGTCACTAGTTTTAACCCTCTGGCAGTGGATTGATTAAATTAATAGTTGGATGTGCCTAGGGTTGTAACAATATACCGGTATGACGGTCTACCACGATTTGAACGTGCACGATTATCATACCATGAACAATTGCATATCAACGGTTTTAACCCCTAAAGACCGAGACAGCCGCCCGCGGCTAAAAATAAGTATTGCTCTTAAATGTTTAATAACTTTTGATCCGCTGATCCGATTCATACAATTCAAAGATTGGCATAAAGAAGAGAATCTCAGCTTTCCAGTGCTGTGTCACATAATACGGACTTTCAGAGGCTCCGGAATCAGTGCGATTACGTCATCAAAATTTGACAACGCTGATTTGACAAAGAAACGCTCGTCACTGTGTCTTCGGACAAACCAGACATGATACATTGATGCATTGTCCCTCCTCCATGCCCATATTGGTTCAAACTCACTATATCACAACCAATAAGCATAGGTTTCGCTTTTGTTTGTGGACCAACAACGAGCTTTTTGAACAGCACGGAATGAGAGATAGGCATACATTTCTGCACGGCTAAATAAAACGCAAAAAAAAAAGTTTTGCATGAAATAATTCTCATACTAAGTACTTTTGCATGCACAGCAGCACAGAAACATGACAAAACAGTGACACAGCAAAGACGAACTGCTGCTCTTGCTGTTTTCAAAAGACGCAAATGAAGGTGCAGCTGTTTGTCTGCATTGCAGACAACCATATCCAAATCCATATCCACAGACAACCATATCCATGCTGGCACATAAAACCTAAGGATGTTCCATATTGAATCTAGTTTCGTTATGTAACTATTTATAGTATAGTAAATATTTATATCTATTTTTTTCCTGAGGATTTGCACCATGTTTATTTGGACTTTATTTGGACTTTGACACATTATTTATTATTTTCTTATTTTTATTTGTTCATTGTAAGTGGTGTTTTTTATAGTAACTAAAAATATATTATTTGGGAAAAGTCAAATTTGCTTCACTGTTCTATTATTTTGTAACATTTGAAACATACCGTATACCGCGAAACCGTCAAACCGTGGTATTGTTTTAGACGATTATCATACCGTAAAAAATTCATACCGTTACAACCCTAGATGTGCCACAGCTTTCTTCTGTTAAACAAAGAGAAAACTGAAGTCATTGCATTTGGGAACAGAGATGAGGTTCTCAAGGTGAATGCGTATTAGAGATCTGTGCGGGACTAAATTTTGAATCCCGCTCCCGGCCAAACCCGCCAGGTTTTAGCCCGAACCCGACCGCTCCCGCCTATATTAAGCATTTGTTTTCCCGCTGCCCGACCTGCCCCGTTTTCTAACCGCCGCGCCCGATCCTGCTAAAGAGCGGGGTGGAGAACAAAACCGAAAACCACCCCACTATACAGTCCAGACAGCCTATAACAAGCTGTATGTATAAACACACACACACAGCACCAATCACACACACACAGACAAAGCTCTCTCTCTCTTATTCGCGCGTGCGCACTAACACACACACATAAGCACCAAGCACACACACAGGCAAAGCGTGGTCAGTCGGGAGCGATATTGCTAGACAGCCCGCTCCCGTCCCAAATTAAACCCGTTACCGACCGCTCCCACGATTTATTCGGAAATTTATTCCCGCGCCGGATGCAGACCTCTAATGCGTACCTTGACTTTAAGGGTCAAACAACAAAAATGAGGTCAAGAATCTTGGTGGGATTCTCAAGTCAGATCTGAGTTTCAATAGTCATGTCAAAGCAGTTAGTAAATTAGCATACTATCATCTCAAAAACATTGCAAGAATTAGAGGCTTTGTTTCCAGTGAAGACGGCAGGGTGGATTTCTGTAATGGACACCTCACTGACCTGCCTAAAAAGACAGTCAGACAGTTACAGCTCATCTAGAACGCTGCGGCCAGAATATTGACCAGAACCAGGAAATCAGAGCACATCACACCTGTCCTTGTGTCTTTACTGGCTCCCAGTTACACTCAGAACAGATTTAAAAGTATTACTATTTGTCTATAAATCACTAAATGGCCTTGGACCTCAATACATTACAGATATATTGACTGAATACAAACAGATCACTTAGATCTTTAGGATCATGTAAACTAGAAATTCTAAGAGTTCAGTCAACTCTTCAGCTTCTGCACCCCTTGCTGCTGGAATCAGCTTCCAAAAATGATCAGATGTGCGCCAACATTAGGCACATTAAAATCAAGACTGAAAACACATCTGTTTAGCTGTGCCTTTACTGAATGAGCACTGTGCTGCGTCTAACAGATCGCACTATTATGTTTGTCTCTTCTTTTTCATTCTTTTATAACCTGTTTTAACACATTTTAGTTTTTATCTGTTTAATCACATTAATTATTTGTTTTTATGTTGTTATACTTATCTCTTTTATCTCTTGTTTATGTAAAGCACTTTGAATTACCGCTGTGTATGAAATGTGCTATGTAAATAAACTTGCCTCACCTTGCCTTTAAAGGTGCAATTAGTTGTTATTAGCTGATTTAGTTTCACAGTGGTAGAACATTAGTGACTTGATCATGATTTGAGCACAGAGTATTCTGGTTTGTGCTTGGAACCATCAAACCAAGAGAGAAGGAACTCATAAAAAGGAAAAAGGGTGGCTTTTTGAGAATATTTAAAATAAATTAGCTTCTTTTCCCCTAGATTAGATGCATTTTTCTTCTTTCTTTCATTTTTTTTATTTCACCATTTTATCCCCTGTTTCTCTAACATCAAGAGTAATGGTTTGTACTTGGAACCATCAAACCAAGAGAGAAAGAACCCCCTCAACTTTAATTTTGAGGCTATTTAAAAGAAATTAGCTTTTTTTCTTTCTTTTTTTTTTTTACCCAGACTAGACGCAACTGGTGTTTCTTTTTTATTTTTACCATTTTACCCAATGTTTTTCCCACATCAGGAGCAATGCAACTATTGGATTGGCATTTTGACCAAAGTCAATAGCAATAAAATTTAACAACTAAAACTAGAAATGTGTATTTTGTTTTGTTATTTTGAGGTCAGGTGTACATTTCTTGTAAGAAAAGTTAGTTGACCTTTTCGTTTCCTAATAAGTCAAGTCTTGACTTATTTTAGTTTTAAGACACACCAATTAGTTTATTTAGTTACCCATTGGTAGAACATCAGTGACCTAATCATGGTTTGTTCTTAGAACCATCAAACCAAGTGAGAAGGAACCCACAACTCCTAAAATGTGGACTTTTTGAGGTTATTTAAAAGAAATTAGCTTCTTTTTTTTCCACCCAGATTAGATGCAACTGGAGGGGCTTTTGCTGTCAGATGGGATCCAGATTTCTTGAGCTCATCGCAGGCTCAATCAAAAACCCTTCTGGATCCTTTTATGCCACAAATGTGGAAATGCAGAACAAACAGACTTAAGGTGGGATTCTTGCAAAAGCTCTCCGCCTTCGTCACAGCCCACTCAGATCTGAAGCAGCTAGTTGTTACACATGCTTCTGTATAGGTAAACTATGGAAAATCAAGAGCTTTTGGTTAAGTTATGCGAAAAAGTGCATCCTCTCATATTGATAGATAAAATGGTTTGTCATTTCACAAGAGTAGTTTGACGGTATACTGGTCTGGTTTGGGTTGGCATACACATTTGTACATTTGGTTTTGTCATGTAGAGAGGAATGTTGAGATTTGAGAGCAATTTCCGACCTATTTAAAACCATTATTTCACTCATGTTTTTCCAGCATTTTGAGAGATGCAAATATTGGATTGACATTTTATCAGTCAATAGCAATATTATTTAACAAACAGCATTTGGAATGTACATTTTGGTTTGGTTTTTTTAGAGGTTAAGTGAACTCTAATTCCTATTTCTTATTTCTATAAGTTAAACGTTGGCAGACAAAACAGTAAATTTGAATCCAGATCAGTATAGACTACTGTTAAGTGTCATATCCAGATCATACAAATCAACCAATAAGTTTTGTTTCTAAAACACAATAAAACACTTGTTTCACCATAGAAATGATCTGATTTGGTTTTATTATATTAGATCATATAAAGTTCCTGATATTCACAAGCTGTATTAAAAATCCATCGCTTCTTCATTTTTAATTTCACCAATTTACCTCATGTTTTTTTCCACATCAAGACAAATGCAACTATTGGATTAGCATTTCACCAGTCAATAGCAATATAATTTAAAAATTGACACTTCAAATGTACATTTTGTTTTGTTATTTTGAGGTTAGGTGTACTTTTCTTGTGAGGGAAATGTTAGTTGACCTCTACATTTCCTAATAAGTCAAGTCTCTAAAGTTTTAAGGTGCAACAATTAGTTGATTTAGTTCCACATTGATAGAACATCACGGACTTAATCATGGCTTGTGCTTGGAACTATCAAACCTAGAAAGATGGACCCCCCTCCATTCATATAAAAAGGAAAAATGTGGACTTTTTGAGAAATTTTCCTTTTTTCACCCAGATTAGATGCTGTTTCTTCTGCCTGTAAAGTTTCTAGGTGCTTCATCTGGTAGATTTAGTTCCACATTGCTAGAACATCAGAGGTTTAATCATGGTTTAAAGACATGGAGGGGTCTGGTTTGCACTTGGAAACATCATACCAAGAGACAAGGAACCCCCTTGTCTCCCAAATAAATAAAAAAAAAAGATGTGGAATTTTCTTTTTGCCTATTTAAAAGACCATTTCCTATACACAGCAAAATATGAGGACCCAAAACAACTCTATGGGTGTTAATTTCAACACTTTGAAAGTGTCTCATGGGGTCCACTCAAAACTGAGTTAAATCAACACTTTCAAAAGGGTTGGCACATTGACACTGAAGTAAGGGTTAATTTTAACTCTGGGCAGAGTTAAAAATGTAACTATATTTAACACCGCCTGGTAGTATTTTTTTTACTACAATATGTTGTTATTTTATTCAACTCTCTTGAGTGTAAATATGGTAAAAAGGTCAAATAGACTGTAAATTACAAAAGAAAAAACATTTTATTTGAAAACATTCACCGCTTCAACAATTCATTCAGTTTTTAAAATGCAACAATGTCAAATATGCTTTAAATGTTTTATTAGTACAGACAGTATCAACAAAATAGTTTCAGTCCTTTAGTCCAAACTTGATGTTTCATCAGTGCAATTTGAAAGTTCAATATATTGTCACTCATAGTTTTCTTCTAAACGCATATTTTTCTTCTGAAATGACATTTTAAACAACTTGGCTTGCAAATCTTTCACTTCTGGTGTTTCTTTGGTCCTCCATATCAAACACAGCAGTTTATGAAGGTATAAATGCTGTAAACTTGTGTGAAAACAAACTTTAGCTTGGAAATCTCATCAAGCATGTCCTGTGAATGATGTGCTTCCCAGCCACAGGATGACCGTTTTATCCATGATGATGTAGTAGCTGCTGATCGCTCGTCTGGTGGTTCTTGATGCACGGATATAGGGTGAAGCTCATCTAAGAACTCTTCAAGACTCCAGCATGACTAAGAAAAATGTTTGAAAACAAATTGCAATCAAATTCTATGATATATTTAAAAGAACATTTAAAGTAAATAAAACATTCAAGAAATCTAAACTCACCTTTTGAAAATCTTCATGATGATCCACAGCTTGACTCTCCCAGCTGATTGAGGTGACAGGATATGGAAAAGTAGAAAAAACACATACATCACTGTTGGATCTCCAAAAACAATTAGGTTAACCACTATGACTAGAACTGGAAAAACAGGCAGCTGTCTGTCCAGAATCTTGAATTTAACACAACACTTGGAGCAAAATTTAGAGGAGCTTAAAATCTTTTATATCATTTAGTGATGCTGACTTCCCCAAAATATTGGCCACAGTGTAAAAAATATTCATAAACTTACAGTTTTATGTAAGTGTGTGTCTGCGTGTGTGTGCGTGCGCGTTTCTTTACCAGATTCAACTTGTTAGGCCCTTTCAGGTCCAGTATTGACGCCACCTTTCCTGGAGTCTAGCAGATGTTTCAGGTCCAAATATAATCTAAAATATTAGGATAAGCAGAAGAGGAAAAGTGCAAAGCAAAGAGCAAAACATTATTTAAGTAATAGTTCACCCACAATACAAAACTTATCACCTTCATGTCATTTGTTATTCTTGAATGCTCTAATACCCTCTCAGCTTATGTGAAACAAATACAGAACTTTATCAAACATAACTTCATTATTATCACCACATATGACCAAGAAGGTGTGCTTGGTCATTTCACCAACACTGGAAATACACCATCCGTCACCGTCACAGGGTCTTGTGTTATTGTATAGAGAACTGTGGCTGTTAAAAAACAACAAAACATTAGTATCTAACACATATGCATAACCTTCAGATAAAAAAGAGAGATGAACATCACAAAGTATGCCTCACACTTTTTCAAATATCTTTTGATTCAGTTGTTGATTATTGATAATAAATCTACAAATCAAACCTGTATCATCTTTAGGCTGCTCAAATATGAATCAGTTGATTAATTTTACAGACAGGTGGCTGTTTACAACGCACTAAATTGTCTTTAATAAAACGGAAATGTTGTGTACAGTACATGCTAGGTTTAGTCTATAAGCACAATATCATGCGGGAGAAAAAGTTTGACTAAGATGTTCCTGACTACAGAAATAGCCTAACTTACTAACGTCAGACACCCCGAGTTGGGAAAAGTCACTTTCGGGGGATACAGAGTTGATTTGCGGGAAGTAGCGGGAGAGATGAGTACCTGAAGAGCAATGGGATGAGTTGCGCGCGACGTACCTAAAGAGCGGTGGGGGTGACTTGCGCGCGACGTACCTGAAGAGCTGGGAGGGATGCGGTGGAGAGGGGTGTGCAAAGTGTTTAATGACCGGGCGGGAGACGCGCGATTTCCGGGAGATTATCATTCATTTTCGGGCATCTACTTGGGCATCTGGGAGTCTCTGTGCATTTGCGGGATAACGTTAACGTTAGTCCCGCAACTTCCGGGAGACTTCTGTAACGTTAAATGTCAGAGAAAGTGCAAACGCGGTCATTTAAAGACATCAATGTTAACATTCCGACTTTAATGGTTGTCAACACTTAATATAATTCAAGCGTACGTTATCACACGAGTCTATGGACTAACGGTATATGGACGGCCACGAATCAACCAGTTTAAAAGGGCCGCGGTGTTTAAAATAACCAAATTAACGTACACGAATAAAAAACAATCATATGTTTTAGTCAGGAAGCCTTTTACAAGTAAGCATGTGTTGATTTACTCACCAGATATGTTTTAGAAACTCTCCAGAGCTTATGGAAACCGTCCTGTGTTGCCGTTAGCATCCGGGCAGAGTAAGTTAGGCTGTTAGGCGGCTCTGGGGATTTTCTCGCTAGTTTGTTTCAAATTAAAGGAGAAGTGTCGATTTTATTTTATAGATGGGAAACAACGCACAAAATGGCATTAAGCGTGACAGAAATGCGTTGAACATGTACATTTGATGTTTTTATGCACTTTGTATGCGTGAGCATATATAAAAACATTCTTGAAAAGAAGTCAATAGTAATGCAGTTAAGCAAGATACACAAACGACCATGAATGAACCGCAGAAGTTTAAAATTGTCACTCCATTCTAAAGTTATTAACTTAACAATATGTTTACAACTGTATTTTCTTAAAGAAAGTCAGTAAAATACCAACATTTAGGTAGTTTGATTCACCAGTTGCTGTTCTAAACCTCAGATGGAAAATGGCGTCTGAAAATTCTTCAGTGAATGGGGCTGCATGAATTCCCGGATGTTGGAAATAACACCACCAAGTGTAGAAAAGATAACTCCTTGATTTCTCACTGAATAAAATCAATTCTAACTCTTATTATATTCATTTGTCAAAATCTAACTCTTTAACGTCAACACTTTACTCTGAAATGCTTCAACACCGAGAATTTAACTCTGATGAATTTGCTGTGTAGGGCTGCAAGGGTTCAATCTACTCACGGGTTCGGTATGTATCACTGTTTCAGGGTCACGGCCCCTTTTTTTAAATTATTTTATTCATTTATTATTATTTTTTTTCTACTTCTTAATTTAACAGTCTTAAGCAATTATGCAGATAATAATTATACATCTTAATAATTGAGCACTTTTAGAGTATTAATTTCTTGTTAATGCTTGCATTACCAAAGCACCAACGCATTTTTATTAGCATTCATTCCAGAGAGCTCTGTTATCAGCGGGACCGTGGTAAATCTGTACAGATTGCAGATCGTGGTGGTCTGCTCAGAACGCTAAGGTTCAGCTAAGAGAGAGCGTTCAGCTCATCTCTCTTGTCTTAAATCAGCAGGAACTATCGATTGGGAAGAAAACTTTTATTAGCAGACAGCGGGTAAACAGTGAATAAATAGTAGAACTGATCAGGTGAGGAATTACACCCAGCGGGAGTGTGAAATAGGTAAAATAATGCAGACCTTTATTGGCTGTATGTCCAGGTCCATATGGAGCGGTTTCTGGGTCATGCCGATTTACTCAAAACTCAAATAAAGCCGAGATCGGTGGTCACTAACAGGCGGTCCACCGATCTACGCTATGTTTGAGTTTTGAGAAAATCATCATTCATAATTTTATTGTGTCTGTCTGAATTTACATTGAGTGTCTGTTGAAACACTGATGGAAATGTGCTGTGTTTTGACGTTGCTTTTGCGCTTTACCTTCTTTACTTGCCATCCAGACACGTGACTAAACGTGATGTCAACAACAGATTTATATACTAAGATGTAATTGGGCAGGACTTTGTCATGGGCAATGCCTGTGAAAGGTAATTGGAAGCCTACAAAGGCAGAATTGCTTGCTTTGTTGCAAAGTTTTGTTTTTTTTAATCGCCAAATAAATATTAATAATGCATATTATGAACTGTGGATTACAGGGTACACCGAACCCTGGGAGGACAACAGGACGATTGTTTTTTTTTTTTTTTACAGAGAACTAGGTATGGGTATCGTTAAGGTTTAAACGATGTTGCTACTTTTATCGATACCACTTACAGTATCGGTTGCGTACTTTAACAGTTGTCTTATCTGTACTTTTTGTAGTATTTTTTTTATATTAAAAAAAAAACAAATTGAACAGAATTAACAACACTTTATTTTATTTTTTAGGTTTTTAGTGTAACATAAAACAAAACCAATAATTGTAAAACAAAGTAATTTTTTTCTGTAAAAAATGTTTGATGGTTTGAAGGACAATAACATGATTTTTTAATCATTCTTTTGGAGAAAAATCAACATGTTTAACTTTTCTGGCAGAAGTCGGGATCTTTCTTGGTTAATTGTGCTCTCTGCTGTTGGAAAAACACTGTTTGAGTTGAAAAATGCAGTTAACTGTGGGTTTGAGGGTTTTGGAGTGTGTTGCAATGTAAAAAATATTTTTTTTGAATAACTTCTTAATAAGCATAGTTTATTATTAGGCTATTCATAGGCTAAATTTTTGTAAATACAGCTGATGTAAAAGCATTTTTAATGCTTTAGATTTATTTAAGCTACTGCAGGAACAAAATACTGTTTTCATTGTAACCAAATGTGTGTGTCTATTTAACTATTAAAATGATTGACTGCTGGCATAACGATGTGGATGATGTAACGTTATCGTCGGTAGCTAAGCAGTTCTGCAATTAACGCACTTTTGAAAGATACTTTCACTTAGCCAGATTGCTTGTGCTTCCACTTCTACAAGAAAACAATTTGTTGCAATGGGCATTGTCGCTGTCTATTTGGAAAATATAACCTGTTTGGTTCACTTTGCAAGCTTACGAGCTGTGTGTGCGTGAGTCTGTATCGCGACCTATGTGTGTGCACTTGGCATGAGTCTCCACAGCGGAGAACTGTGAAAGCTTTTATACTTGATGTGCTCGCCGGAAACATGAGCATTTCTGAACTGCGCAGACGAATATCAAATATCGTAAATTAGAAAGGTTGGTCAGTTAAATTATGCTACTGTAAATAATGTTTATTCAGCAATAGTTTTCCAGTACCAATAGAAAAACCATTAACGTCAGAGCTTATCAATACTTTGGTCTTATATAATGTAGCACCTATACCGATAAAAAAGTACAGAGTTTCGGTACCCATCCCTACCGAGAATCGTTGCACCACTAGTTTCCTAAAAGTAAAATAAATTACAATTGGAGATTTCTACTAGTTTACCACCAATCTATATGCAGGACACACCAATATCACTGGATGAAGAAATATGAAAAGAAAAGTTTGATCAACTGTTTTTATATTTCATGAGAGTGATAGACGGTACAAATGCTCTCAAGAGTTTTTTCTAAATTATATTGTTCATCAATGTTTCAGGTTTGATACACCTACTTATTTACAATATGAAGCTTGTATAAAATGGAAAGAACTGTGGGAAATGTTTGGCAACTGATTTGTTTGAACATCTATGATGCATAAATGATATCACTGTAAGAAATGTCCTTCAGCAGAAATTCTGCTTTGTCACTTGTTTTGTTGATATATCTCATAGATAGTCAAGTTGGTTTGTCAAATTGTATTTACGTTTTGAGAATGACGAACCGAAAGACGTAATGCAAAAATACACATCGTGGACATGTCCTAAACAAGTGAAAACAAGAAACAATTTGTAACTTAAATTGGAGTTTAATTATTTCAGATTATTATGTGAAGCCGAAGAAACAACTTTGAGTGTGTTGCTGCTTTATAAATTATCGTATGAAAATCACTCACCCCTATTTATAGGTAGATTGATGTCTACACCGACATATGATTACGATCTTAAAAACACAATATGGGTGCGTTATAGTTTTGCTTTCACACATTTTGTATGCCCTAATTAGTTTTTCCCATAGTTGTAATTGTACACCACATCAAAAAATAATAAATAAATAAATAAATAAATGATTAGGGAACACTTTAGAATGATGGTCCATTAGTTAATGTGTTTACTAACAATTACTAAGCATGAATATTCTTATCAAAATGTATTAATCATAGTTCAACATTAACTAATGCATTATTCTAATCCAAAGTTGTGCTTGTTAACATGAATGCACAGTGAGCTAACATGAGCTAATGTTATTGAGCTTAAACGTTAATTAACCTTAACAAAGTTGATTAAATGCAGAGTTGATCAAATATGTTTGTTCGTGTTTATAAATACATCGACTAACGTTAAAGTGTTACCGATGCCTTTAAATGCACAACGTTTCAGTTTGTATCTGCCGTTTTGATACACTAACTAGAGTAGTGAGCAAGAGAGGAAGAGAGAGGCAGGTCCTGTTTTGCCTGTTATCTCATGACCCGGCCCGCCTGCCAAAAGCAGCGTTATGCAAAAGGCTGGGAGGAAAAAGAGAGTCTGGGAAGGTACATTTTTGACGTCAGAGGTACCCGCATGTAAGAATTGGCTAATATCTGGTAATTAGCTGGAATGTGCTGGTTTATTGTACAACGTTTCACCTCTGTCAGCTCTCCAAATGCGCCTCTTTGTTTTCAACTTTTTCTTCACTCGGGAAAGTGATTCTTTTAAAAGCTTTCAGACTCCTCGAAGGGTGAAAAGTAGTACATTAGCATTGACGTTTCCAGTTTTTTTTTAACTGTCATAATAAAAGCAGAAGAAATAAAAGAAGCTAGCTGTCTCTCCTTCTCCTGGATGGCTCGCTAGATTTTGTGTCGCCACCCTGCAGAGCAGTATTTAAAGATCTATTCATTTTTACTGGCAGTTCGATAGAGTTTTAAAAGCTTCACATCGATAAAGAGGCTGGATGCCAGCCGTTTCCTCACCATCTTCTACACGAGCCTTTACAGCCTCTGGCAGGACATTTCCAGGTAGTCCTGATCCCAATCCATCAGGCTAGAGATTCCTTGTGCATAATGCATGTTCTTTTTCTTATGGAGTTCATATTCAATAATGGATATTACCTTCTCCCTGATGGCCGACACTCTGATGGTGTAGAACATTTGGCTTTTGAGCTGCATGCGATGATGAGAGCTGTCTTTTTTCTTGTTAGTTTGGTTATTTTGCTTAGTAACTTATACAGCCACCTACTAATAAAGATGCAGATAATAATAGTTCTGTAATTCATTAATGTTCCCATATATATTGATATCAGTGGACTCAATATTACTGCGTTTGCAATATTTATTTGTTTTAAATAGACATGTTTTTAAATGAATCCTGTGTTTAAGCACTATATACAAAGACTGTACACTCTGTGCCACTTTCATTTCCACCGGTTCACATTTGATAGTCAACAAAAAGATTTGATGGTTTTACTTCAAGTTTTTTTTTACTATAAAAGCTGAATTTAACATGTATTCGTGTAACAAAATTATTTGTGTACTTTTCTATAATATAATAGAATTAATATAATACAGATTTTATTTAAATAATAATATATAATATGATATATATAAAATATATTATATTATTATCACATTATATATTTATTGTATAACAATATTATCTAATATAATTAATATAATATAATTACATTAATATAGTTTTTATATTTATAATTTTCTCATTTCCATTCTTGCTTCATTTATCATTTCCTTCCTTCATTCAACATTTCCTTCCTTCCCTTCCTTTATCCATCCTTTTCTTTCTTCCTTTCTTACTTTCCTTCCTTCTTTTCCTTCTTCCTTTCCTTTTTTCCTACCTTCCTTCCTTTCTTCTTTCCCTCTGTTTGTCTTTCTTCATTTCTTCCCTCCTTTCCTTCCATTTTCTTCTTTCCCTCTATTTGTTTGTCTTCCTTCCTTCCTTCCTACTTTCCCTGTTTGTCTTTCTTTCTTTCTTTCTTTCTTTCTTTCTTTCTTTCTTTCTTTCTTTCTTTCTTTCTTTCTTTCTTCCTCCATTTCCTTCCTTCCTTTCGTTTGTTTTTCATCCTTTCTTCCTTTCCTTCCTTCCTTCCTTCCTTCCTTTGGTTTGTTTGTCATCCCTTGTTCCTTCTTCCTTTCCTTTCTTCCTTTCTTTCTTTCTTTCTTTCTTTCTTTCTTTCTTTCTTTCTTTCTTTCTTTCTTTCTTGCTTTCTTTCTTTCTTTCTTCCTTTCTTCTTTCCCCTGTTTTTCTTTCTTTCTTTCTTTCTTTCTTTCTTTCTTTCTTTCTTTCTTTCTTTCTTCCTTCCTTTCTTCTTTCCCCTGTTTTTCTTTCTTTCTTTCTTTCTTTTTCTTTCTTTCTTTCTTTCTTTCTTTCTTTCTTTCTTTCTTTCTTTCTTTCTTTCTTTCTTTCTTTCTTCCTTTCTTCTTTCCCCTGTTTTTCTTTCTTTCTTCTTTCTTTCTTTCTTTCTTTCTTTCTTTCTTTCTTTCTTTCTTTCTTTCTTCTTTCCCCTGTTTTTCTTTCTTTCTTTTTTTCTTTCTTTCTTTCTTTCTTTCTTTCTTTCTTTCTTTCTTTCTTTCTTTCTTTCTTTCCCCTGTTTTTCTTTCTTTCTTTCTTTTTTTCTTTCTTTCTTTCCTCCCTTCCTTCCTCCCTCCTTCCTCCCTCCCTCCCTTCCTCCCTCCCTTCCTTCCTTCCTTCCTTCCTTCCTTCCTCCATCATTTCCTTCCTTTCTTCCTCCATCATTTCCTTCCTTCCTTTTATTTGTTTGTCATTCTTTCTTCCTTTCTTTCCTTCCTTCCTTCCTTCCTTTGGTTTGTTTGTCATCCTTTTTTCCTTTTCTTCCTTCCTTTCTTCCTTCCTTCCTTTCTTCTTTCCTTCCTTCCTTCCTTCCTTCCTTTCTTCTTTCCTTTCTTCCTTCCTTCCTTCCTTTGAATCCATGTTGATGCTAGTGACTTGTTTGTTTTCAGACAGTAAAGAAAACAAAAAAAAAATCAAAGAAAATGCTTCAAATTTTTCTTACATATTTGTGTGAATATATGCAGTGTGACAATATGGTTTTGTGAATATGCCCTTTTTTGACATTTGAAGTCCATTTTGAGTGCGTTGGTTGTTAATAATGACTGCGGACACAGGCCCGTCCCCCTGGAGAAGATCTGACATGGGGTCAGCTGTGATATGTCAGGTCTGTCTTGTTTGTGCTGCTCGACTGGACGTGTGTTTTTCCTAGAAGATTTGGAGCATGAATTCATAAGAGCACCTGAGTCTGTGGGAACCCAGGGAATGACCCAAACATGGACAGGCCAAACACTGCATACCATTTACAGCCTCGCACATGTTGTTTTGCAGATGTCAATTTAGTTTATGTATTTATTTATTTATAGAAATTAATTTTATTTATAAAATGTCTATAAATTACACACTTACACACACAGAGAGAGAGAGAGAGAGAGAGAGGGAGAGTGCATGTGCGTGTACTGTATATAGTGGGGGAAATAAGTGTTCAACATGTCCAAATTTTTCTCAGAAAACATATTTTTAAAGATGCTGTTGACTTGAATTTTTCACCAGATATTGATAACAACTAAAGAAATACATATATGAACACATATGTGCAGCTTAAAGATGGCTCTAATACGAAGAATGAAGTCACATGCATTTGCCCAGATGAGATTTTTTTCAAAGAGTGTAAAAATCTTGTTGGTTCGGTGGGTCTCGTCTATCAAATCTGATCTTTATTTTGTATTTTATAATATTAATTTTAATAATAATATTGATAAATAATGTTATAGCTGTTTTAACATTAAGTTATGATTGAATTTCCTCTTGTTACAGTTATGAAAAGTTTTGATAACAAGCAAGAAATGTTCACGGGCCAATGACATCACCACATTGAAATGGTCTATTAACATCTGATGAAAATCAGTCAACAGCATCTTTAGAAATTTGATTTCTGAGTATTAAACTGTATATTATACATATTTATAATTTTCTTTTAATTTGTGTAATTAAAATGACTAACCGCAAACAATAAAAGTATTAAGAAATATTTAAAAATATAAATTAGTTATATCTGATAAACTAAAAAGTGAAAACAAACAAGCTAACAATAATGATAAAACAGAAAAAAATAAAACAGAATGTATTTAAAAAATATATATATATTTAAATATAAGCTGTTAATAAATACTTCTAAATCTGTACATCGTTTTAGTTTTTTCTGCTCTTTAAAAAAGATAGCGAAGTTTAGTGGTTTTTATTTGAGCGGTTTTTATTTGATTTTTAAAGCATAACGGAAAAACACAAATGCGGAATTATAATTGGGTCTAATTCTGTTTTCAGTTATTTTTACTCTTTAAAAAATTGTAATGCATTCCTACTGTAACTGCACACAATTAAATAATGAGATTTGTTTTATCATTTCCTTTTAACATTGTTTCATTCTTCCTGTCAGTGCTCCATTTTCAAATCTTCAAATTGCTCTCATTCACTACAATCTCAATACAATAATGGAAAAAAATAAAACCTCTTGATTCTGACATTACAACTGTAGCTGCATAGAAAAGTCACAAAAAGTCACCAAGACGTACTTGGCTGACTTTTATTTTCCAGGCACTCTGTTATCATGTAATTGCTTACATCTGCCATTACATCTACCGTACACTGGCTTTTCAGGCATTCAGCAATTAGTATGGGATTGTTGGCTCTCATCAGGGCATCAGTCGGGGTGAATCAGCCATTATCTCACGGTGCATCCCTGAGGCTCCATGCTGAGCTTTACATGCCCTCATGTGCTGCGCCGTCGCTCTCTGTTATGGCCAAATGCATGGTATGGATTGGCGTTAATTGCCTGGATGGCATGGCTGAGTGCTGGATCTGTTAATCAGAGCTTTGATTAGAGGGCAGATGGTTGATTGGGTCCAGCGAGAGGACTTCAAATCTGAAAGACCCTCCAGCAGAGGAGAGATGAAGAGATCACTGATGTATAGGGGGAATGATAAGAAAATCTGTTTGGGAAAGGAACTGACTATCAGAGAGACGATGTATTTGGATATTGGAAAATCTGTTGTTATAATATATGAGCAATATCACACAAGTAGCAGTGCATATGGTTGTATATCGGCATTTTCTTAGTGTCCCACAAGTGATGATATACAGCCTTATTCCACTGCTACAGGTGTGATATTGCGCTTATACAACAGTTTGATGGCATAATAGTGTATATAAAAAAGAAAATCTAATATGGAGAGTCTCAAAAACCATTATGTAAATTCTGATTTATACTTTCGCCTGGCGCCGCGTGGCGGACCTCCACTGAATATGCGCGCACCTCACGAAATGGACAAGGCTTTTTTACTTGACGCATTCACTATTCTTTAAAACGATGAGGTGGTCTAAAGTAACCAGATGGATAAACAGAGAAGTAGGAAGGGTCCGGAACAACGTCATATCATTAATATCATTCAAGATTTTAAAGCTTATTTTTAAAATAACTTATTTTAACGATTATAAAGATTTCTATAACCGTTCAAGATTTTTGAAATTCAAACTTTGATGAAACTTGCTTTCGTTCATATCTCGGACAGTTCCACCTATTAAAGTTTATTAAAATATTATTGACAACAGAACATGGGTTTCTTTACAAATATATATTTTTATTATGGCAAGAATAAAAGCAATAAAAAAAAGTCAACTTACTAAAAATCTAAAAACTAAAGACTTTTTTAAATTTTATTTAACCCACTCAACAGTTCACACATTACTTTCTGGCTAGTTTGTCCTCTACTGATATGCTAAAAAGGCAATAATGGTCTAACATTCCTGAACATTTTCATCAATAAACCCCAGAAAAACCTTATCCTTATAAATAAACTGCATAGTTGCAATCTAAACAACTACATTCTCGACTAAAAAAAGCCTTAAAAGTACATTATGTTGTCCAACAGCTGCCATATTTGTCAAACTGTAGTCCTCTGCTTGCCACTCGTGTGGGCGGAGTAATACACAAAGGTTAAGAGGCTGTATGAGTGCTGATATTGCTTAAATATCCCACAGCCCTCAGCCAATCAGATTCAAGAACCAGACAGAACTGTTTTAAAAAATATAAATTTCATTTTTCTGTTATTAAATGCTGATATGAAACCATATGAATAGTTTCACAATATTTGAATAGCTTAATTTGACCATTTGATTGGGAGTTGAACTGTATTCAGATACAGAAATGGAATAGTCACAATCCAAAAAAAAATGCTTTTCTATGATTTTCATTTCTAGTCCAAATATCAAAACATTTGAAAAACATATATATTGCTTTTTAGGAGGCTAATAATTTTAACCTTAAAATATTTTTTAAAAACTAAAAAATGCTTTTATTCTAGCTGTAATAAAACAAATAAGACTTTATCCGGTAGAAAAAATATTATAGGGAATACAGTGAAAAATTCCTTGCTCTGTTGAACAACATTTGGGAAATATTTAAAACAACGAAATGAAATAAGGGCGGATAATTCTGACTTGAACTGTACGTTTTTAATTCTTCGTCATTCACATCTGTGGAGAAGTTAATTCTGGATTCTGCTCACACCTGTACACATGCCTCACTGTATGTTGGTGTTGTGTCTCTCTCAGAGTTTAACTGCATGTTCAGAAGGACAGGAAGCAGAGAGTGACTGAAGCCTCTGAATCATCCATCCTGTTTGTTACTGGAAACACACACACACTCTCCACCTGTAACGATTCATAAGCAGCCTCATGAATGAATACAAAACATTATTTTTGAGCCGCTAATCACTGGAACTAGATCACAGAACTTTTTTCCCCTTTTAGAAAGTTTTGTTGTTGATATTGTACCTGTTAAAGTAACCTATTTTACAGTTTACGCTAATAACATAGGGGTGGGCGATATTGCAAAAGTATGATGCCAACATTTTTTTTTCGTGATTCCTCTTGATGTTGGTTTTAATATTCTGCAAGTTGTCTGAGCAATACAGCAAAACTAATTAGCTTATTTTAAAAACAAGGGAACAAAAATAGACAAAGACAAAGTAAAAAAAAAGAAGATTAAAGACAGAAAATACAGAATACAGAAAATAAAAAAGTCATATTTTGTTATGTAATGAATAAAACAAAGATTCACATTACAAATAAAACAAACAGTGGTTCATCTTTCAGGTACAGTAGGTGTATTTAGCCATATCATTTAAAAAAAATTAATGAACAAACAAAAATAAATGTTTTTGGGTTTATTAGCATCAAGTAGATAGCTATTCCACAAATTGTAATTATGTCATTGTTTACTCACTCTCAAGTCATTTTACATCAGATATGTGGGTAAATCGACAGGGCAAAGCAGTGGCGCAGTAGGTAGTGTTGTCGCCTCACAGCAAGAAGGTCGCTGGTTCGAACCTCGGCTCAGTTGGCATTTCTGTGAGGAGTTTGCATGTTCTCCCGGCATTCGCGTGGGTTTCCTCCGGGTGCTCCGGTTTCCCCCACAGTCCAAAGACATGCTGCAGGTGAATTGGGTAGGCTAAATTGTCCGTAGTTTATGAGTGTATGAGGGTGACAGGCTCAGACGACAGCCCGGCCGGAATGTGTAAAAAAGTCATCATATGGACAAGTCTAAAATGGCTTGTTCCAAAGAGCCGACCCCGCAACCATACAGGACTAAGGCCAAAGAAGAAGAAGATGTGGGTAAATCAACAGTTGTTATTTTCTTGTTCTCAACAGCCAGTTCAGTATATCTTTGTGTGTGTGATATTTGGAAACAAAAATAAAACCTTTAACCATTGTCAGCCGTAGTAGGAAAAACAATTGATATCAAAGTCAATGTATACCAGTTTCCAAGATTTTTCCTAATATCATCTTTTAATGTCAACAAAACGCATAAATAAACTCTGAAACAAAAAAAAAAAAACTGATTTGTAACAAGTCATGGCTGAGTAAATAATGACACCATTCTCATTTTTTAGGTGAACTATCTCTTTAATGATAAGCTACAGTGTGTTGAGTCTATTAGTCTGCTGTCCCTTCAAGACCTGTACACATCACACATCTGTATTTCTCTTGTTTTCTTCCACTTTTGACACAAAAACTTGTGCAGTTTTAACAGTTTTGGTGCAATCAATTTATTGAATCTTTATTTCTATAGCGCTTTTACAATATAGATTGTCAAAGCAGCTTAACAAAGAAGTTCTAGCATATTGAAACTGTGTAAGTCCAGTTTTCAGAGTTGAAGTTCAGTTCAGTTCAATGTGGTTTAATTTTCACTGCTGAAAGTCCAAACACTGAAAAACAAATCCATCAATGCGCAGCTCCAGTAGTCCTAAACCAAGCAAGCCAGTGGCGAGGAACAAACTTCACCAATTGACGAAAGTGAAGGAAAAAAAAACCTTGAGAGAAACCAGGCATAGCTGGGCATGACTATTTCTTCTATGGCCAAACTTCTTGTGCAGAGTTGCAGTCTAGGTGCCGGAGGCTGAAGAATCAGATGTTAAAGATAACGTTGTCCTGTAGTAGGGGCTGTTTGACAGGCTTTGTAGCACGAACAGCGATTTCTTCTTAGACATGCACTGCACAAATAAAACACGGAGCCACATTTTCTGTTAATGTGGTAAACTAGCTAAACAGAATTTTGAAAAGCGATTTTTGGCGAGTGTAACTCCACCACTGTATTACAGTTTGATAAGACTTTTAGTCATGCTGGACAGTATATTAAGAGAGACGCCACAGTGTTAACAATTTCCTGCAGAATACAGTAATTTACTGGCAGCAGTTTGCATTTACAGTATTGTATACATTTACTGTAAAATATACAGCAGTTTTCACAATGCGACTTTGAAATACGGTCCCACTGCATAACTGTTTTACAGTAAAATACAGCTCCTATTACAGTTAAATACTGAGTAATTTACAAAAAATCATTTGTAGTAACAATGTCCTGTAGAATATACAATAACATACAGCAAATCAATTGCGCATTTACAGTATATGTATGCATTTACATATATTTTTACTGTAAAATGTACAGTAATTTTCGCAGTGCAACTTAAAAATAGAGTAGAAACGGGTAGAATGTGCACGATGCTTCGATATTTCTTCAAAAGCTGATTTTAATCGTCTGTGATCAAAAGTCATATTGCAGACCCCTACATGATAATACCGTATATGTGTAGTGCCGTATACTGTATGCTGTGCAATTTAAAAGCTTCAACAAGAAGATTTGATTCCGTCATAAGCTTAGTTTTAATTTAAAATCAGTTTCCATATGAAGATCACGAATGAAGTTTTGACATCTTGAATTGAATTGGTGATTTCTACAATCTTTTAGAAGGTTACAATGCTTTTGGTGATGAAAGAAATATGTCCATGTTCACATGTTCATGATGACATGAGTGTGAGTAAATGATTAGAGCAATTTCATTTTGGGTCAGCTATTCTTCTGGTAAATAGACAGTTTTCAGTGAATTTCGGGTTGTTATCTCTTCACTATGATCCCAGAAAACCAAATCCTTCTGTCATTTTATAGGATCTAGTCACTGCTTACCTTTGGTTTGATGTCTGTTGGTTGACTTGCTCTCAGCAGGCCTCATGTTTAACTGCGCGATCTGCATGCAGGACACATTCAAAAAATGTAGACGTCTGTCTTCCGCCTCGGGCAAAAAACAGGGATGAATGTATCTGAACGGTTTTTAACGAAGACAGAATTTGCTTTATGACGTGTTCTTGCAATCTGTACTTTTATCTTCTTGTGGAAGGAGATTTAAAAACAGCATGTGTACGGCCTTAAATGTGCTTCATCTGTTTTCTCCTGGGACAAAACCGACAAGTTCACAACCGATGAAGTGGAAGATGCAGTCAAGAACAGACTCGGTTAGATGTGGATGAATAAGAATGTCAGTGCGTAAAAGGGTCTGTTTGTGGTGTGATCTTTCTGGCTAAGGGTTTTATTAGAAATGATTGGGTAAAATTGGGTTTGGAGGGGTAAAGTACATGAAGAGCAAGGTGAGTTTGAAGTCAAGCAGTAATACTGTAGGGCAAGGATGATGTGTTTTTCTTTTTTTTGTAGGCCATAACCTCTTAGCATTTTTAACACCTTCAGTTTCATCACATCAATAGCTATGTTTCCATCCAAAAATGCGAATAAACTTTATGCGCAAAACTGGATTATCGCACAAAAGTTGTGCGAATAAATCAGCGTTTCCATCCAACGAGTCAAAGCAAAAAAAATCATCACTTCCTGATTAACTGGCGCCAAATATCAACAGTAAAAACTGCATTTGCTGCAGTAGGAGAAGCTGCATCAATCTTTTCTAAATGAATGTGCCTCAGAAGACAATCCTGACAAGCAGTGAGCGTGCAGTGGTGTTTGAAGGTGTCAGACGCGGAGCACAGGCGCTCTTGATTCTGGAGGTCATTAATAATATAATAACATTAATACTGAAACGGTAAGGCGTTTTATAATGACCAAAACAACATTTCAGATGTTTTATAATGTGCTCAGCCTGACGTTTTATCCATTCACACATTTTAAGCATCACATGATCTCTTTTAACAAAATCACATGACCTTTTTTAATACGCATGCTGGAGTTTGTGCGGTAAAAGTGTTTCCATCGTAGTTTATGCGCATCTTTTCTTATCGAATAAAAAGTTTATCCTACCCAGTTAGGCGCATACGGTTTTTATGCGCATTTTCAAAATTTATGCGCATCATAGCGTTTCCATCAACTTTTTTTGGTGGATGGAAACATAGCTATTGTTGCTTGTGTTAAATGCTTTAAATGAGTTCTGTGGTTTATTGGATATTTTACCTATATAAATATGTTGTTTATTTGCTCACCTTCAGGTCATCTAAGATGAGTTTGCGCAGAGCACAGTATTAAAGAAGATCTTTACACAGGGGTGCTTTTCAGTGTAAATACTTAATTGAAATTATGTACAGTAACACTGACATGATGCACATTTTATAAAGATTTCAGTAATTACATTTGAATATCACCAATGCATAATGTCGCATACATAAAAAACAAAAGACGGTGTTCACTTCTTACCTGGTGTCTCTAACATCAAGTTACGAACGTGTTTGCAAGATGGAAGTCATACAACATTTAGACAATGGTAGCTCAGTATGGCATGGGAAAGAGCTGGCCATCAAAGTAACAAACAAATAAAACAACATTTTTATTGTTGTATTACAGATCTCAAAAGGGTGCACAAGAATTTTACCCAAATGAAAACAAGACCAAAGAAAAGTGCGCTTCTCTACGCTCTTCCTGGCGTCCACAAATGATAATAGACCGGTCTCCTGACCAATCAGGTGTCGGCATAGGCAGACCTAATGAAAATTACAGGCATGGAAAGGGATGAGAGAGATAGAGAGCCAAAAAGCTAGAATGGATGGAAAAGTACAAACGATATACGTACGGAAGTAACAACATTTTTTTTTTTCGAAGTAAACAAAAAGTGTCCATGACAGTGTGGCAACAAGCTACATATGCTGGGGTTAGGTGTGTTGGGAAAAAAATGAATGATGAGAACCCAGTCCAGGAGACTCGAACAAACAGAATATCTGGTGTGTCGGTAATCTGCAGTCATAAAGAAGTCCACAAGCCTGCAAGAGTCTACAGGAGTTTCTTACAGTGATAAGAGTAGTCTGTAAAGTTGAAAATTACTCTAAATGGAGACAGATGTGTCTAAATGGAGACACTTTCTATTATACATTTTAGGAGGAGGCAGAGGTGGAAACATTGAAAATGGGCATGAGTTTTAGTTTAATATCTTGTTTTAAGGACTTGAATAGATCATGAGGTTTCACCTGGCCTGACCAGCTGGAAAGTATCAACCAAAAACAAAGGCACAGTCGTTGGGACCCTGCCTTTAGCATTTGCATCACTTTAGCTTAACCTGTGCTCTGTCACACCCTAGATAGAGTTTTGAGTGAAATTAGATCATTAAAAAGCAAAGAATGTAACTTTTCATATATATATATATATATGTAGATATATAATATGTAGATTATTGTTAATCTGGAACTAAATTATATAAATGCATATTTCCACAGGTGCTTGATTTAAAAAAAAAAAATAAATAAATAAAATATATATATATATATATATATATATATATATATATATATATATATATATATATATATATATATATATATACAGTTGAAGTCAGAATTATTAGCCCCCCTGAATTATTAGACCGCTTGTTTATTTTTTCCCCAATTTCTGTTTAATGGAGATAAGATTTTTTTCAAAACATTTCTAAACATAATAGTTTTAATACCTCATTTCTAATAACTGATTTATTTTATCTTTGCCATGATGACAGTAAATAATATTTGACTGTATATTTTTCAAGACACTTCTATACAGCTTAAAGTGACATTTAAAGGCTTAACTAGGTTAATTAGGTTAACTAGGCAGGTTAAGGTAATTAGGCAAGTTATTATATAATCATGGTTTGTTCTGTAGATTATCGGGAAAAAAATATAGCTTAAAGGGGCTAATAATTTTGTCCCTAAAATGGTGTTTTAAAAATTAATAGCGGCTTTTATTCTAGCTGAAATAAAACAAATAAGACTTTTTCCAGAAGAAAAAATATTATCAGACACACAGTGAAAATTTCCTTGCTCTGTTACACATAATTTGGAAAATATAAAACAAAAAAGAAAAAAATTTGAAGGGGGCTAATAATTCTGACTTCAACTGTATATATATATATATATATATATATATATATATATATATATATATATATATATATATATATATATATATATATATATATATGTGTTGCTTTAAAGTTCTTCAAGTCAAGTCAAGTCAAGAGTTTTATTTGTCACATACATAATAATACAAAGTATGACCAGCAGTGAAATGTAGGTCTGGTCCGCTCCAAAGACAGTGCAAGTATAGATAAACAAAAATTAAATAATAATGAGAAAAATATGTGCAAAAAATAATGTGCAAAAAATTATACAAAGTAATAGGAATAGCAGCAATATGAGGTATCTTATAGATACGACTTATACAGTGATATATACGTAATGTCAAGTGATGTTTAACACCGGGCCTGGGGAAAGTCCTTGAATCTACTGTTCATGAAAGTGTGGAAGCTAAAATAAAATAAAATAAAATAAAATAAAATCTAAATATTTTAATTTATAAATAAATGTATGTAAATATTTAACTAAATATAAAACTAAATACAAAATAATATAAGTTAAATTGTAAAGAAAATTATAATGGTAATTAAATAATGTATTTTTTAAATGCAAATCTAGCAGCTACCTCCAGCGACTCTAGTCTTGAATTTACAAATGCGTGTTTACTCATTTAGTTTCCTCTCTAGAGGTGTTAAAGGGAATTAAATGCAGCCCACAGATAGCGCTGTTGCATTGACCTGTGTTGTAATGCGGTGAGGTTGTGTCATCACTTCCTCAAGGGGAGCCTCAGTGAAAACACTGGTTCCTTTGGGACGTCCTGCCTCTGGTCAGGCCACTTGTACAGACTGACAGCATCAATAGCTCATCAACAGGCCTTCAAACGTTTGTTTTTTAAAAGGGTGATGTAATGTTTATATTCTTACACCCGCTTTTGATCTACAGGACGGGCACTCTTGAGGTAGATGGGGACAGTTTCAATAATTTATAATATATTATAACGCAACTTAAATAAGTGGATTATTTATGGCATGTACAGTATGAATTTGTTTATATCTATTTTTTTCTTCACATCTGTATTGGTGAATGTACAGTAATAGGCCAGGTTATTATAAAGCAAAAAGCCCTAAGAAGCTGTTGTTAACAGTGGATTTACAGTTAGAGCATTAATCCCCATGTAACAGTCACAGTTGTGTTTGTATTTTACAACAGCTTCAATCACAATTACCAGTCAGGAACAGCCTGTTTTATAAAAAAAAAACAAATAAACAGTAGTCAGAAAAAAATACAGTTTGTTGCACTTGCTATTTAAATAACAAAATAATGTAAATTAATGATATTTTCACAATAGTAAAACAAACTATTAACATTTATGTATTTATATGATTATTATTATTATTATTATTATTATTATTAAGTTGTAATCATCGTTATCATTATTAATCATATTATTATTGTTGTTGTTATTATTATTATTTTTTTTGGTTATTGTTTTTATTATTAATTATTAATTCATTTATTTATTATTATTTTGGTTATTATTATTATTATTGTTATTATTATAACTTTGTCATTATTATTTTGGTTATTGTTTTTATTATTAATTATGAGTTTATTTATGTATTATTATTTTGGTTATATATTATTATTATTATTATTATTATTAACCTATTATTGTTATTATTTTTATTATTATTATTATTATATTATTATTATTATTATTAATAATTAAAATTTATTATTATTTTGGTTATTTTTATTATTTTGGTTATTTATTTATTTATTTATTTATTTATTTATTTATTTATTTATTTATTTATGTACTGACAGGTACAGTGCAGTCTTTGTGTTGCATTCAAATTTAATATGGCTTTGTTCGTCCTCTGTTCAAATAAGTTCATATTTGCTAATAACCCTTCTCTTGAGGCGCTGCTAGATTACAAAGACCTGTAAATGAATCTTAATGCCTACTGGAGGGATTGCGTATCTAGTTTTTTCTTAATTAAAACTGTTCTCTTATTTCACATGTCGTCTCTCGCCTGTGGGTTCCAGCACTAAATCACACATCTGTAAAATGCAGGAGGGAGACACTAAATCAGATGATGATGATGATGATGTGTTTGCTCTTGAAAGTGCTGTTTGCTATGATCATCACAGGTGTTCGTGCAGAGCTGAGAGTGTAAATCAGTGAAAGAGTGAGTGTGTGAAAGTGAAGCCTAAAGGAAGCCCTCTAGTGGTGCAGATCCTCTGGTTTTTGTGCATTCAGTGTTGAAAATGGTTGAAACAGGCCCCAGGGCCTTACTGTTTTAAAGACAGTTTGACACCGTGTTTGAGGTGGTGCGTGCTGCACAGAGGATCAAACTGAACCCTTTTTTTGTGGTGGTGGTGGTGGAGACAAGAATAATGGCTTGTGAAACTTCTGTTGGCGATTCAGCTGCTATATTATAGTTACCTTCTATGTTTTTCTACCAATTCGGTTGGACTAAACCTGAAGAATTGTGAAGTTGATTCTGAAAGATTTCCACTGACTGCAGAAGAGTGCAGAATTTGATTATTTACCATGGTATTGCATAGGGCTGCATGATTGGAAAAATCTGAAATTGTGATATTTTGTTTTGCTGCTTTAAATATTGCATTATGAATTTTATTTGACCAAATGATTTGAATATCTCTATTTGAAAACATTTCATTGAATTTGATCGACTGGGATGAGCAAGTCTGGTGTTCATGCAGTGCATTGCATAAATGATAATAAATTACAAGCAAAAAATAAATAAATGATGTTGATTTAATATGATATAATGATTGGTTATTCATTGGGATAAACCCCTTGAGATGTACCATCTCATTTTCAAGGGGGTCCCACAATTAATCACAATCACATAATAACAACACAAGAAGACAAAACATAATTTACGAATCATCCAAAAAACATGACATAACATTAAAAAAATAATATATAAATTAAAAAAGTAAAAGAAAAATACTGAAAAAAGGAGGAAAAAGAAAGAAAAGAAAAGAAGGGAGGGGGTGTAGTAGTATACATACACACATACGTATATATACGTAGAAAAACTATATACAGATCAGTAAATCAATCACCAATCACGATAAATAAACAATACTTCATGGTTTTCTGGAGAGTCTAGCAGTATTCAAGTACAGAAAATGAACAATCTAATGTAAAATACATTGCAATTACTGTATAAATAATAAAATTAATAATATCTTTTACTTCTAATCTTTTATATATTCTTAGGCTGCGATTTATTCCTTGTAGCAGCATTTTTGCTCTAAGCTGCAGTCTTGGTAAGGATAAACAATGATGCGTGAGTCCGTTGTAAAACCTTTTCTCATTGTTTATTTTTATCACATCTTGTGCCATCAAATCTGTGACACAGCGCCATTGCCTATCAGTAGCACACGTCACCACATACAAACTCACGGTCTGAAAATTGTTTCCTCTTCCCTTATTGTTCCACTTACCGCCTGGCTGCCTTAAATCCCGATTCAATCCCGATTTCGATTTTCGACAGAATAAAAGTCTTCATTCACAAAATCAAAAACAATAAAGCAAATACTCCCAACATGAATAGTATACAAAGCAAATACTCTAACCTGAATACAATAATTATCAAATGTAAACTTAATAATAATAATCATATCATCCAGTCAACCTATTTAATCCAAAAATAGTAATAATAAAAAAAGAAATAGCTCTAACTAGGGATGCTCAAAATAACGATTAACCGTTAACTAAAAGGATGTGTTTGTAACCGATTGATGGTATCAGTTAAATAATTAAAAAATATGATTTTATATATTTGTAAAGTTTGGCTGCATAAGGGGCCGATCACAGCGAACAGAGGTATTGAGAGGTGCAACTTTTGAATGGTTTACTAACAGCCCCGAGTGTTTTACACACTGCTTATGCGTCCTGTGCGCCTCACGTTTTGCTGTTACGCGCTATGTGCGCTCGAGCAGAAAAAGCATGTTACCTCAGTTATGTCCTTTTCATTCTCCAATCAAATGAAAGCAGAGGCGGAGTTTCCTTTGAGGTGACAGCTGGGTTTGTGTTGTCAAGACGACTACGGCGAGCTTTTAATGATGGAGGAAAGACTTGTGGTCACTGTTTCAAGTCACCTAGAGCTGTATTACTTAACAAATCTTGAATATCATAATGTTATTAAAAAGTACAATTATAACAACATTCACAGCAACACTCGCGCACAATACTGCTCAGCTGGATTAGTCGTTATCTGGTGACTTAAAAAAAGAGCACCTCAATTCTTTTTTTTTTCTTGTCAACATAAAAGGTAGTGTGTTGCGCCTCGCGTATTTGGAATGGAAAAGCGTTTTTACTGTGATCAGCCGCTAAATGTGCAACACATATATGTTTACTTGCTGACAGTAACACATGCAACCACACGTGCCTGCAGATGTGTTTTGCCAAGGAAGCAAAATGTAATGATATTTCTGATTCTCATTTTAGCCAGAATCATGCAGCTCTAGTGGACAGTAACAGCTTCCGAAGTGAGACACAGATTCAGAGTTCCACATGAGGTGGATATTAATTAGCAATTGATATAAATATTATGAACGCAAACATTAGATGAGCAGGTTGCATTGTAACCCTGGGTCCCAACAAGATTTGCAGTGATAAGTAATTGGGATGTTTGCCCTACGAAACACAACATAAATTAAAATACAGCCATTCAGAAGCCCAGAATAGTGCACTTACTGCACTCCAACAAAATGGTAAGGTTTATAATCTAATTAATACATTTTAAATATGTAATTAAAATGACTAAATCTACATGCTGATTCACTGACATGTGTTAGTTTGAGAGTCATAGAATTAAAATTCAATTTCAAACGGTTTATTTTCAAGATCTGAGGTGAACTGTCTGCTGCTGCTTTTAGTATGGCAAGAAATGTCATAGAAAATGGCATTCAAACTTACATTATTAGCATTTAACACTAAATAAAGCACATGAGCTTTGCCTGAGGTGATAGTTTTCTGTTGTTCAGCTGCAGAAGCCGTTGATGAAATAGAAATTTCAGGTGTTGGTTTGGACAAAACTCCTATTAATATAAAAAATATTCAACCCAGGTTCATTCTGAAAATGTAGTCCCGCGACGTTTCTGGAGACCGCGAAATACGTCCCGGGAGTTACGTATGGCTGCAGTTTTTGTTTTTGCGAATCCGCGCATCTCAAATGCCTCTCGCGAGTGCAGTTCGCACCGGCGCTGTTCTCGCGTGAACCGCTGTCTGACTGACTGGATGATTGACTGCGCGACCGGCCAATCGGCTGACCCACCCTCCTCCTTCCCTAAACCCAACCAATTTTACCGATTGACTCGCCCGCCCGCTCACTTCCCTAAAAACGACCAACAATTTACAAAAGCCGTCCAAAAAAAAAAGAAAAGCCCTGATTTTTTTTATTATTTTTTTTTACCGAATTTTCGGATTTCACTAAATTCTCACCCTGTTATGAAACTTGTTCACTTTATTTTTTGGATTCTGTTTTTGTCTTGCCTGATTTCTGGAACCGCTCTTCCCCGGACTCGAAACCGATCGTCGTGGTCAACTCCTCTCTGCATCTCAAGTCTGCCGACGTACACGATGAGCTGAGTGAACAAACGGGTTGCAGCAGGAAAGCCCTCCACACGGAGGTAAGCGGTCGGCCGGCAAGCACAAAAGGGAACAGCGTCACACCGCCCCGTAGCGCTCGCTTAAAAAAAATAAATGTAGCTATACATACCTCCCGGGACGTATTCCGCTGTCTCCAAAAACGTCAGCGGGACTACATTTTCAGAATGAGCTTGGGTTAAAAATATTCCTTCTATTGCGTGCCGTTGCTTTTATTTAGAACATGACTCAAATCAGCCTTTAGGCTCAATAGTTAGGCACACTTTTGTTGATGTTGTCAATCTGGCAACCTAGTTCAACCACTGGATGTCATACTTGCATACTGCACCTTTAATATAATGATATACACGTTTTATGAAGCGGCTTTGATTCCAGCTATTGTGAAAGCGCTATGCAAGTACACTTGAATTGAACCAAACAATCCTGTAAACAACTTGACAATAACCGTTCCCATTTTGAAGGAAACATATGAGCGAGATGTAATCATTTCCTACTGCAGACCTTCTAGTAGCTGCTATTTGATCTCTCCATTAACATATCAACAGCCTCTTCTCGTATATCACGTCTGTCACCTCTTAACCAGTGTCTCTCAACACCCCGGCCATGTCCAGCAGCTTTCGTTTTGTGCCTCTGGGACTCCGGCCCTGTTGTCCACATGATGATAAATCTGCTGACCGGCCCAAATGACCATGAGTTTTGAGAGATCCCTGAGTCGCCGCTGCCTCGGATGGCATATTTAGTCATTGTGCGCTTGGCAGGTCCTCTCTCGGGGTCCATAAAAACCCTTGAAAGCTTTTCTTCTCAGCCCAGCTTGGGTTTCAAAACGATCCATTCTGCTGTGCTGTTTGCAGAAAGGCCGCCTGCTGCTCAAAGTGGCCCAGATCTGTTTCTCAGCCTACAGGAGAGAGAGATTTCAGTGGCGTATGATGGGAAATGCTCAGCACTTGTGTTCAGCAGGTACAACACCTGTTGATGCTAGGATGATTCACTGCGTTCAGATATGCACTGACAAAAATAAATACTTTGGAAATTAAATCTTGTATCTATTTGCATGAGCAATCTTATCCTAGGGCTTAGTGGCCACATATGTGGACAGCACATTTCATCTCTTAAGTGGCTATTTAAAATACTTTGCATGTTTTATATTTTGTTACAGGCAGTGTCATCCTGCAACTGTTTTGCAGCATATGTAATGTCCCAAACCCTATTTTTAACTGTCCAGAATAGGCAATTTTTTTTGTTTTTACTCTCTGATAATCAAAACATGTTTCATTAAAATGTATATGCTATATATGCATTAAAAAAGTGTCAGGGTTGTGCCACTCTGGTCTTGTAAATTCTTGTTTTGGTGGCAGAGCCCGGGCACTAGCTGTCTTGTCCTGTTTCTGTCTTTGTGTGTCTCCATGGGTGCGTGCGCCTTCGTGGGTGTGCGCAGAGCATGCACGCTCACGCTTGATGCGGCTGCGCGGGCTCTGCGCACTCTTGTACTAGTGTTTGTTCTGTCAGCATCGCGCAGCTTTATTCTCGGCGCCTCCGTCTAGTTGGTTTTAGTTTTGGTTGGCGCTGAGATGAAGCATGCGCGTTGCTTATGTGTGAGCGCACGGTAAGGTGTTTATCTATCGTGTGCTCGTGTCTTGCGTCTCTTGTCAAAGCACGTGGCTCGGTGTTTACATTGTGGTCACGTGCTTTTGTTGTGTGCTTGAGTGTTGCTTGTTGTTATGAACACACGGTTAATGAGTTCTCTCATTGGCTGCGTGTTCTAGTCTCGTTTTATGTGAGCACATGGCTTGTGTTGTCTCTCTGGCTGTTTCTCAATTCCAAGAACCCAGAGAACGGACTTGCGTTCTTGTTGAGAGCGGTCTTGCCAGGTGTCCTCGGAAGAACGAACTCAGAAGACCGCGAGGGCGGAGAACACGTCCTTTGAGAAATGAGATGCTGCGTTCTTCCTGATGGTCATGTGACCTATACGTGTTTTAAATGGAAATTATTTAAACATTACAGCATTTATACAACGATTTATTGTTTTTCCCCTCTTCAAAATATATACTTTGCATAAAAACATTAGAAATATTCTCTGCACAATATAAATAAAACAGATTTTAATACGAATTTCAGCAAACAAACATCCTTAATGTGTTTATTCCTTTATTAAGATGTTCATGTTAATGTTTACTTTCACCGTTTCATTTAGGGAAACTCCTGAGGTAAATAAGTGATATCTCTAAACTTTAATAATAAATCTAAATAAAATGCTGCGCTTCCCACCTCCAGTCGCAATGACTTCTGGGACTTCCAGAGCGAGTTCGTTGCTCAAGTCTGCATCAGTGCGTCCTCGATATCAAGAACACATCCGGGAAGTTTGACGCGTCCTCCGTAATTGCGGTCTTGAGTATTGGAACTGAACTTAGGCAGCTGATGATGACGTTTCACGAGAACACGAGGACGCAAGACCGCTGAAGAATGCATATTGCGAAACAGCCTCCGTGTCATGGGCTCTCCCGTCTATTGTCTTGTCCCACCCACCTTGTTATCCTGTTTGTAATTATTATTTTCACCTGTCGGCCTGTCTGTTTATTGGTTTGTCTTTCCTATTTACTCTCCTAGTGTGCTCTGTTCTGTGCTGGTCCGTTGTTGATTGTTTCCTTCCCTGTTGTATGAGGTCTGCTGATTTCTGTTCTACAACAGTGGTTTAAAGTAGTGTGTCTTGCCAGATCAAGTTCCAGATCTTGTCTAGTTGAGTGTATAATATAATGTTGTGTTTTTCCCCACATGGGGAGATTTGAGTTTTGTTGTTTTATTTTTCAATAAATCCTTCACTTCCTGCATTTGGGTCCTCGCCTCCTCTCCATCCACCCCCATACTGTGACAAAAAGTCAGGAAAATGTGTTTTATGTCAATCCGAACCACAAGTCCACGTGTATGGACATCATTTTTCTCCGAAAGTACATCATATCAAAAGATGATATTTAGGTTTTATTCTAGTTAGGTTCCAATAAGCACAAATAGCAAAGTGAAATAAAAAAGGCATGTAAAAAACACCTTGGGCCTTAAGAGGTAATGTAATGTGTATTTATAGAGTGCATTTATTGTGTATGGCCATACACCCAAAGCACTTCACAATCATGAGGGGGTCTCTCCACACCTCCACTAGGATGATGCGATGGCAGCCACAGGACAATGGCACCAGTGCGCTCACCACACACTATAGCTGTAGGTGGAGCGAAGAGACAATAGAGCCAATTTGGTGGATGGGGAGGATCGGGAAGCCATGATGGGTAAGGGCATGTAGAGAGAATTTGGCCAGGACATGAGGGTTACACCCCTACTTTTTACAATTGTGCCATGGGATTTTTAATGACCACAGAGAGTCAAGACCTCGCTTTAATGTCTCATCTGAAAGATGGTGCTCATTGACAGTATAGTGTCCTCTACTACATTGGGTCAGTAGGACTCACATAGACCACATATTGAGCACCCCCTGCTGACCTCACTAACACCACTTCCAACAGCAACCTAGTTTTCCCATGTGGTCTCCTACCCTGCTTAACTTCAGGGTGATATGGCTTATATCAATTACAATTTACTTGCCATTGTCATGTATGTACTTAATGTGTCTCCCAAATTAAGTAAAAGTTAATTGATTATCTTTCATGTTGAGTCTATGTTTATTTCAATTAATTAAGCAGAAGGAATCATGCCTGGAACTACACTTCCATTATTTAATTCAGTTCAATTCATCTTTATTTGTATAGCACTTTTACAATGTAGATTGTGTCAAAGCAGCTTCACATAGAAGATCATAGTAAATTGAAACAGTGTAGTTCAGTTTTCAGTGTTTTAAGTTCAGTTCAGTTCAGTTTAGCTCAGTTCAGTTTGATTTATAATCGCTACTTTGAGTCTTAACACTGAAGAGCAAATCCATCGATGCGCAGCTCTACAGATCCCAAACCATGCAAGCCAATGGCGACAGCGGCGAGGAAAAAAACTTCACCAGTTGGAAAAGTGATGAATTAAAAAAACTTGAGAAAAACCAGGCTCAGCTGGGCACGACCATTTCTAATATGGCCAAACGTCTTGTGTAGAGCTGCAGTCTAGGCACCAGAGGACAAATCCATTATTAAAAATTTACTTAATATTGCTTATTAGGTTTGCAATGATTAGAAACTATTGAAATATGACAAGTAAATGAACATTAATATTTAATGTAAAAATGTACTTATTGTGTATAATATTAATATTCAAGTAAATGTGTAAATATGAAATATTTCATTAATTTTTCTTTGGCTTAGTCTTAATTTCTTTGGCCAAGGTCACCACAGCGAAATGAGCTGCCAACTATTCCAGCATATGTTTTTTGCATCCACAACCCAGTATTGGGAAACACCCATACATACTTTCTTACACACACACACACACACACACACACACACACACACACACACACGCACACACGTTTGTTTTTGTGAAAAGTGGGGACATTACATAGGTTTCCTTTCATTTTATACGGTCCAAACCGTATATTATATTGCCCCCACCCCTAAACCCAACCATCACAGGAGACTGTGTGCAGCTTTGCTCTCTGATTAAACTCAATCTGTAGGATTTATAAGCAGTTTGAGAAATGAGGACGTCACCAATGTCCTCATATTTCACCTCCTTTTTGTAATACCTGTGTCATACCTATGTCATTTTACAGATTTGTGTCCTGATATGTCACAAAAACACGTACACACACACACACACACACACACACACACACACACACACACACACACTACGGACATGCACAGCTACGCACATTGCATGCGCCGCTGATCACTTGAGGGAGAAGTATAAACCAAGCTAAACTCTTTCCCTGTCAACATTTTTTTTTTAAATGCAACAAAGTTACTGACAGCTTCTTTGTGTTGTTGCCTCTATGATTATTGTAGTCAAGGAAAACTAAAACTTTTGGCCCAAAAAGCCTTTTTGTTAACTGAGATAAAATAATCACAATAAATGAAAAGCTAAAACTAAGTGAAACTATCTACAGTCAATGACAAACTAACTGAAATATAATTGTTTCTGATTTTGCGGTTTAATAACTTTGTTGAAATAAAGATCACATAACCCTGACTTTTCCTAAAGATTCCTATATTGCTTTCTAACATAGTTATTTTATTAAAAATACTAAGAACTTTAAGTATTTCTACCTTTAATTGCCATAGTGGTTAAAATGACTGCATACAAGACTGCATTATTTTACATACTACTGAGAGGTTTGAATAATTGGTAATGTAATATGCTCGAGTCGACACAATAATACGTGCTTTTAACTAAAAACTAAATAGAAATGTGTTCATAAAATAAATACTAAACTAAAACAATCAAAACCATTAATGAAATAACCTAAACTAAAATTTACTGAGCATGTAAATAGCATCTAAATGTACTATAATACATGTATTAACTATAATAACCTTGGTTCCCTCTTGACTTAAATCATTTGCATGTCATGCAAATCATTTTGGTTGCTGAACAACCAATCAGATTGCTCTTTTTAGCAGACGCTGATTATGCTGAATCATGCTAAATCTTGCCAACTCACTCCGATGTCAACTAGATGAGAAGCAATGTGCAAAGGTCACTCATATAAATTATGAAAAGATATTACAGTAACCATCAGGGTTTTTTTGACACCACAAAATAAATTGTATTAATATAAAATGATCGACTTTTTATTTTGAACAAACAATATATGTCGTCCTATTGCACAGCCCTAATAGGCACTCCTTAAGGTTATTGTGTCAGTGCATTTCCTCACATACTGTACATGTTTGTGTGCATTTTTGGTGGTTTACAGAGACTGTTTATTTGTATAATCATGTGGGTGTGATGTACTGTAGTTGTACTCTTTTACTGTGGTTTACGAGGACAAGCCTGTTGTCCTTGTAATTCAAAAGGCTAGGATGATATATATAATGAGGGATTTTTACTGTATAAAATACATCATGTCTAAGGAGTGTCCTTGTAAACCCCCAATATCAACGTGTGTGTGTGTGTGTGTGTGTGTGTGTATGCAGTGATTGTACACCGGGTGTGCGCTTGGTCAGTCTCACCAGGTGCTGGGCTGCTGGCAGGTGTCGTCTCAACACACACATAGACACACACACACTCTTCGTTACTTCCTGCCAAACACTTGTCTCCTGCCAGTGAACGACTCTTGGCACATGATCTCTGCACTGAGCCACAGTCTGCCCACCACCCGCTGCATCTACAAGAGCTTTCCCATCCAACGCATGGTCAGTCATGCGGCCATTGTTCTTAAACCCTGCTTATACCTGATATCAGCGTCTGTCACTGGGCACTAATCAACACGACCAGATACTGCTTTCCAATAGGCTTTAGTGAGACTTTTAATGGTTCACATAATGCAGAAGGAAATATACGTATTATAAGTAATGTTAGCATATTGAGATTATGTTGCAGAGAAGCTAAACATGATGATCTTAGATGTTTCCAGCAGGGTCTATAAGTAAGTGTAAATATAAATAAATATATCTAAAGATAAATAAATAGTAAATATATTAAGTAAATATAAATAAATATAAATGTAAATATAAATAAATACAAATAAATAAATACAAAATAAATACATAAATATAAATAAATGTAAATAAATAAATAAATATAAATAATTAAATAAATATATTGATAAATATAAATATATTATTAAATATAAATAAATATTTTAATAAATATAAATAAATAAATAATTATACATAAGTATAATAAATATATGTAAACAAATATAAATGCATATTTATAATTAAATGTATAAATAATTTAATATATTTATACATTTAAATAAATAACTATAAATAAATGAATGTAAATAAATAAATAAATATAAAGTGTATACACACACACACACACACACACACACACACACACACACGAATAATTATAAATAAATACATAAATAAATAAATAAATAAATAAATAAATAAATATACTTACCTTAAATAAATATAAATAAACAAATATGAATAAATAAATATAAATAAATAAACATAAGTATGCGTAAAGTATAAATATTTAGATAAATATATTTGTAAATATATTCATAAATATAAATAAACATATTAATAAATATACATAATTATAAAATAAATAATTATAAATTATATAAATAAATGAACATGTATAAATAAATATATGAATAATTAAATAAATATATTATTAAATGTATTAATACATATGAACAAATAAATATAAATAAGTATAAATAAATAACTATAAATAAATATGTATAAATAAATATATAAATAATAAAGTAAATATATTGATAAATATAAACAAATATATTTATTAATATACATACATAAATGTATATTGTTTTTATTCGTTTTTATTTTGATACACTTTAAAAAAATTGACTTGTTCTCTGATAGCAAATTAGCTCAGTTCCAAGACCTATTGAGTTGCCTACCTAGACAGCATTGTAAGGCAGCATACGGGCTCACTTCCAATTCAGAGACTCTTCCAACAGCCAGGACGCAACCTTATGTTGCTGTCTAAGGTACTTCATTTTGGCCAGATTCGAAGGCAGCATGACATGACTTTCATAGGGTATGCAATCCCATAATGCATCACCATGAGGTCAGGTTTAAAATCAGATCAAATCGCTTTGAGTAATTGTCATTTTTTTTTTTTATTTCTCTCTATTTTCTTTTCACATTTTTCTTTTTGTTTTCTCTTTTCATGTTCTCTTCTTCTCTCCTCTCCTCTGCTCTTAGTTTCTTTTTTCTTCTCTATTTTTTGCTCTTCTTTTCTTTTTTTCTTTTATTTATTCCTGTTCTCTTTCGTTTTCTTTTCAATTTCTTCTTTTTCTTTTCTTTTCTTTTCTTCTTTTATATTTTTTCATTTTTTTATTTCTTTTTTTGTCCCTGCTCTCTTTTTTCTCTTTTCTTATTTTCTTTTTTCTCTTTTCCTTTTTTCTCTTTTTATTTCTTTTATTTTTTTCTTGTTCTTTCCTGTTCTTTTCTGTTCTCTTCTTCCCTTTTCTTTTCTGTTATTTTCTCTTCTCTTCTGCTCTTTTCTTTGCCCCTTTTCTTTTTCCTTTATTTCTCTTTTCTTTTTTCCTTTTTCTCTTTCCTTTTTTGTTTCTTTTTGTTTTATTTTCTTTTTTCTTTCCTATTCTTTTTTCTCTTCTGATGTTCTCTTCTGTTCTTGTCTCCTCTTTTTTTTCTTTTCTTCTTTTTTCTTATTTTTTTCTAGTCTTTTTTCCCTCTGCTCTCTTTTATTTTCTTTTTTATTTTCTTTACTTTTTTCTTTTTCTCTTTTTTATTGTTCTTTAGGTTTTTCTTTCTTTTTTTCTTTTCTGGTTTCTTTTCTGGTTTCTTATCCCCTTTTATTTTATTTCTTCTTTCTTTTTTCTCTTTTATTTTCTCCTATTCTTTTCTTTCCTCTTCTCTGCTCTTTTTTCATTTTTTCTTATTTATTCTTCTCTTTTTTCTCTGCTCTTTTTCATTTTCCCATTTTCTTTACTTTTTCTTTTTTTCTTCTTTTTTGTTATTTTCCTTTTAGTTTTTTCTTTTCCCTTTTTACTTTTTTCCTTTTATTTTTTTTCATTTTTCTCTTTTATTTCTTTTTTTATTTTCTTATCTCTTTTCTTTTTTCCTTTTTTTCTATTTTTTGATTTTCTTTCCTATTATTTAGTTTTATCTTTTTTCTCTTCTCTGCTCTTATTTTTTACTCTCTTTCTTTTTTCTCTTTTGTTTTCTTTTTCTTTTTCTTTATATTTTATTTTATTTTCCTTTCCTTTTTTTCTCTTACGGTTGACTTTAATTTCCAGTAGTTTTGAAACATTTTTAAATAGTAGTACTTTACTTTTATTTATTTATTATTTATGCATTTTTAAATATAAAAATGTTTATATTAATATTATAAAATGTGTTATTTTAATATTTTGTATTATATTTATATTTTATATTTTATATGTTATATTTAGTTATTTTGTTCTTGTTTTTTATTATAACCCTGACATTAATCCTTAGAATTATTATTTCTTAGGTTAAATATTCGTAATTATACTCTACTATTTGACATTTTATGGTTATATCACATATGTTATTTGAAATATTACAGTTCTTTTTATACTTCATTTATAGTTTTTATAAATTTGCACACAAAAAATGTGTGTGTGTGTATATATATATATATATATATATATATATATATATATATATATATATATATATATATATATATATATAAAAACAATAAAGTCCTTAAGCGTCACACAAATGCACAGCAAGTGTACATATAGGGTGCATAAACAACTCCAATACAGTAATGATAAACAAATAAATAAATGTAAAAAAGGAAATTGCAAAAAGATATACAAGAAATATTACAGTTTCAAATACATTTAGACATTTGTTGTAGTTTTAGATTTCATTTGCATATGTAATGTTAAATTTAATTTTACTCTATTCTATTTTTCTTACTTTCATAGCTTTAACAAAGTTAGCTGTAGCCGAGACACAGAAGGTTTTTTACAGCTGAAGCACATGATGAGAATGGACACTTGATCAGGCCATTACATGCATTTAGAAAGACGCACATCCTGCGATTATAGACAATCAGGCTAGTGCACGTTACACAGGAATATCCCCACATCTGATATGCAGCAGAGAACGAGAGCCTCCTGTATAAATCCTCTAAATTGCGTCCTCCCTCATGCTGTGTTAGACATTTTTTTTCCCCCCAAATCCCCTGCACACAAACAGAAAGCACGAGTCAGGACGGAGCGACCTCAAACAGACCTGTCACCAGCAGCAGTGGCTATTTTTAGCTTCGAGCCTCTGCTTGTTCCCGAATCAGCCTTTAATTCCCTGAGTATTCCTGCGCTGGATCTGTGTGTGTGGGGCAGGCCGGATGTGTTAAACCCTCAGGAAGCCCTGCATCATGTTAAAATGAGTTTTATTAATAACAATCTAAGCTGGTCTCATTTGTAGATGAGGATGTAATTAGTGTTTGTTTGTGGAAATGGCTTGCCTTTGTTTTGTTTTTTTTTGTAGACGGCTGAAGATGACAGATGAAACATTGAGTTGTAAACTTGTTTTTGAATAAATACATATTGATAACTTAAAGGGATAGTTCACCCAAAAATGTTTGGAAAAATGTTTGTTGCTGGCACTTATTGACTTCCATAGTACTACTACTATGGAGTTTGATTGGTGCCAGCAGCCAGCATTCTCCAGAATATCTTGTTTTGTGTTCAGTGCATACCTGTCAACCCTCTCGTTTTTCCCAGGATTCTTCTGTATTTTACAGTTTTATCAGACTATCATCCCGTAAAAGTATTGTGCCGTATTTCTCCCGTATTTTCAACCTTTCTCTGAAAAGTGACCATAAACATTAAAGAGCCAATCCTCCCTATACACAACCTATACCGCCAAACCACCAGGAGCCGCCTTTGCTCTTAAATGCGAGTCTGTTCTGTGCCTTTGCTTTATTTAGGCATGAAAACACTGAAATAAATATAAAAACAACAGGATTTTCTTTCCTTCTTTTTATTACAGTTGCCATCGCCCCTCCTATAAAATCCTCAAAACAGTCGGTGTGTGACTGTCAGACGCGATCTACCGTGATAAATGGATGCTGTTTCCCAAACGGATTCTGTACATGTGATTTGAAGCGGAGTGCAAGTGTGGGTTTTGGGTGCTTGTTTGAACAGACGTATACACATAATGATTATAGTAACATCTAAAGATGTCGATTTCGGTGGGGGTTTTTTCACACACAGCTAATTTTGTCCTAAATGAGCTTAACAAGTTTGGAAAGCAATCGAATGCTTCCATTATAACATTAGATTTGTGCATTTTTAGTGACACCTGTGTTTTTTAATGTAATCAAACGAAAAATCATAATAAATGAGATTAATTCGTTGCTCTTTAATTAGAATTTGTAAGTTATACAGTGAAGAAAAGTAGGGGGGGTGGGATGGGGCGTCCCTTATTATGGTGGGCATATCCCTTATTTTCACATCCCAATGTTGATAGGTATGGTTCAGTGGAAGACAGATAATAATGGCCCATTTCCACTGAGTGATGCGGTATGGTTTGGTATGCTTTATGTTCGTTTTCACTGTCAAAAGTACCAGAGAGTGAACTGTAGCACACCAGTTTTCCAAAGGGTACCTAGAACAGCAAAAAGGGTACCAAAAGGCACCACTAGACGCACAGCTGAACGTTATTGGTTTACAGAGAAAAGTCACTAGCTTATGCACAAGCCAGGAGAATAAAAACAAAGGAAGCAACATTTGTAAATACACAGCTAGGACATTACACTGTAATAATATATACATATAATAACGAGCCACGATCGACCCGAGCTCAAACAAACCTTGTCGTCATCTTGATGAACAGCCACAAAGCCAAGATGAAGAGCAGAATCTGCTGTGTCCTGTTGTTTTACGACAGGGGTTCCCAAACTTTTCAGCCTAAAATAACAATGCTAGTGACTCGCTACCCCCAAATTTCTCGGAGGTGGTTATAAATATACAAACGTTGCACACACAACAATAGGCCTATATAACATGAGCATATTAACAACACAAAACTGTGGAACAGTCTAACAACCAAAGCATTTTCATGGTCATTTATTTATTTGTTTTATTTAATATTCACCTCAACTAATGAGACGGGTGGACACAGGGCCCTATCATACACCCGGCACAATAAGGCACAAGACATGTTTGGCGCAAATTGCCGCTATTTTCAGACCAGCATAGCCCTAATTTTCTCGTTTTCCGCCAATCCCAAATACACCAATCCTATGAAACAAAAACATTAAAAGGCTGATGGCCTTTTCATTTGCATGTTGTTGCTTTTTAAAAACTACTATTTTAATCTTCTGTGGGTTATGGTTACAATATTGTAATTCTAATAGTTTAATCAAATTTATTTGACTTTTGGAAATCACGAATCAATCTTCTGTCATTGTCACGTGACACCCCCAGGGGTCCCGACCCCCACTTTGGGAACCACTGGTTTACAAGGCCATCTAAAGTGCGAACCGTTTCACTTCCTACAGCGATCTTGCATGCACTTGCCTTGCATCTATATTTGAAATAATGAACTTGAGCTAATGACAATAACGTGCGTGTTATTATAGAAGTGCTTCTGGCATCCGATCCTTTCAGAAACGGACAAACGCGAGAGTGAAGTGCAAAAAAACAAAGGAGAAGCCCGAAAAACAAAGGAGCAAATGATCATTTCAGCAACATAAAACATGCACAAACTGCCATGTTTAGGTATTATCATCACCTTTTGGGCTATTATGAACTAGAAATGACAAATACTTTCTAACGTGTGCTGGTGAAGAATAAAAATGAGAGGTCTGTGCTGACCATATATATTTTGGATCGTTTTTGAACTCAAGTAAGGCCTAAATGTAAGTTCTGAGTATTTTTTATTTGTAAACTGGTAACATTTCAGAGACTGTAAGGGTCTGTATGTGTTCATATATGTTGCATTTATTTATTTATTTTATATAATTGCAGATGTTACAGTAGGCTATATGCACCGTCTGAAGTGATAATCAAATCATGTTCATAGAAAGGTTAGTAATGATCATTTATACACAAGTATTTATGTATAAAAGCATCTGTTCAGTGCTTTTCATACAATACGAGAACTTCAAGTGAGAATGACGTCGACTGCAACTTTGTCACACCACCATTAGTACCATTTGGAGACATTTTGAAACCAATCATCTATGTCTACACAGTTCAGACCAGTCTTTTCTTTTTGTTGTAAAAGTTCTGCATTTAATGTGGAATCATTGGATGATTTGAGATGAATCAAGCGTCATTTGCTTCGCAGAGTTCTGATCACGTCAGACTGCAGGAATAAAATAGACTGTGAATGCTGTTTCATGTTGACTCTAATGTATCTCTCTGTGATGTGGCATGTGCTACTGTACTGTACTGTATGTGTGTGTGTGTGTGTGTGTGTGTGTGTGTGTGTGTGTGTGTGTGTGTGTGTGTGTGTGTGTGTGTGTGTGTGTGTGTGTGTGTGATCATGTAATCGTGGCTCTGATGCCACACAGACAGACGGACTTCTCCTCATCTAGTCCATCAGGCTCTGGTGTCGTCTTTCTGCCATCTGCCACCGCCAGCCAGTCTGTCCATCTCACCATCACAAACACACACATGCATGCAGACACACACACACACACACACACAGACATGGCTTCAGCATTTCACTTTTCTTTAACACCTTCTAAATTTTGATGGGCAGTACTTCAGATGTAAGTTTGATTGAAAGCAAGAAAACCCAAACAAGTTGGTCGTATTTTTGAACCCAGTGACTTTTTTTATATACAGTATATTGAAATATTTTTTATTTGTGATATTCACTGTGTACTTGGGATGCTGTGATCAGGATTTTCGCAGCTGAGACCAGGTATCAATTCCTTGTCATGGTGATCAGCTGATCTGAGTATTTATTCTTATGCTTCAAGCTTTATGATGCATTAAGCACATTTTAGTAGTGTAATACTTAAGTGGAAATCTCGCTTTACCTAAGAGAACAAATGAAGGATGTTGCATATAATCCCTTTAACATATTTCTTTTTACCATCTAGGTGTAAACATATCATGACCAAAAGCAGCATAAGACAGATATGAAAATTGATTAGATTACAAACGATCACTCCGCTCGTGTCACAGCAGCTCAAAACATGGTAAATAAAATGGTTGCACTTACATCAAAGAGACCATCACTCATGAGTTGTGCCAATAGACTAAGGTCACACGGATCTATATATATTTTAGCTGTTGTGATGCGAGTGAATCGCTTGTTCACACCTCCACAACACCTTTTACCTCCTCACGTGCTGCAGCTGTCTAAGGGTGCTTTCACACCTGCCTTATTTAGTTTGGTTGAATCGCACTAGAGTTCGTTTTTTTCTCTTGGTACGGTTCGTTTGGGCAGGTGTGAATGCTGCAATCGTACTCGAGTGCGCACCAAAAGCGAACCAAAAAAGTGGACCGAGATCTGCTTGAAGAGGTGGTCTCGGTACGGATTCAAATGAACCCTGGTGTGGTTAGTTTGTGGTGAGATTATGATTCGAACTAAAACAGACCCAACCGCAAAAAGTACTGCACCTTTTGGACTAATCCAGCTGCCGTAGGCCGATGCGCTGTGCATTATGGGAAATGGAGGAAAAACATTTGTTGACAGCTTGTTTCCAACAGAGAGAGAGAGAGAGGGGGGAAACATTACCTGATGGATCGATAGTAATATATCTGCAAGATGACCATGTCGCAGTTTAGCTAAATTAATTCACGCCTCCTCCTGAAGTAACGTGCGATGCATTAAAACAGATTTTATGAAAATTAAAAAATAGTCACTATAGTAAAACTACTTTTATGCTGCAAAAATGGTTTCTCCTGTGTTTCTCATGCAAATTTCGCAGAATCTTTTCAATAATTGGCAAGAAGACGTCTGCTGACACTGTGTTGAAAACCTCGGAAGCATGCCATCGTTAACCCTGAGCAAATACCTTAAAATTCTGTGTTACATTTAACCCCGCGTTACTTTATGCCCCGCTCTCTTCTAAAAGTAAAAAGTTGCCAAAAGGAAAAAAAAAAACTAGTAAAGTACTGATACCAGAAAAATCTACTTGGTACAGTCACAAAGTATTTGTACTTCATTTCTTCCCATCTCTTACCATAATGGAGTGAAATTGTATCATTTGCATGATTTCAGGCCTGAGAGAGATTCAAGTATTCAGATATTTTACCAATTGAAAGTTTAATAAAGAATTTCATTCATTCATTTATTTTCTTGTCGGCTTAGTCTCTTTATTAATCTGTGGTCGCCACAGCGGAATGAACCGCCAATTTATCCAGCAAGTTTTTACGCAGCGGATGCCCTTCCATCCGCAACCCATCTCTGGGAAACATCCACACACATACACACACACTCATATACTAAGGCCAATTTAGCCTACCCAATGCCTACCCAATTCACCTGTACCGCATGTCTTTGGACTGTGGGGGAAACCGGAGCACCCGGAGGAAACCCACGTGAACGCAGGGAGAACATGCAAACTCCACACAGAAATGGCAAGTGAGCCGAGGATCGAACCAGCGACCCGGCGACCTTCTTGCTGTGAGGCGAACGTGCTACCCACAGCGCCACTGTGCCAATTGTCTCATGGGAGTTCTTTTTTACACACTGTGTTTTCCTTATATCATTATATTTGTTCATTTTTTTTTTTTAAATATTGTAAATCGAATGATGAAATCAAAATCGAGGATTTAATGTATTCATAAGTTCAGTGAATCGTTAAATCTCCAGTGAAATATACACATTTTCCTATCAAATGTTTTTTATTCTTTCATTTCATGCAGAGTTGAAGTAATGTAGCTTATAAGCGTTTGACATAGTGAAGCATAAACTGTAAGTAGACTTATCCGCAGTGTCTGATAACTGCACGTGTCTCCATAACTGCAGTGCTGTGTTTTCGGCGCAGTCAGTCAGTCGTTGTTGTTGGAGCAGTCGGAGATGCTCTGATTAAAATGCAGTGACTGTACAGGCTCTTCTGTCTGGTCCGGAGAGCTTTCCAAAAATAGAGCGTGCGCGTGCAGCGAGACGAGCCCAGAACGTGCCGGGGAAGCACAAACAGCTTCAATCCTTTGTTGAATCCGTCTCCTCTTTTAAAGCCCCCTCTCTCTGCCTCATTTTTTTCAAGGAGAGGTGACGCCCAAACAGGGAACGCCGTCGGAGGGCTTTCCCATCAATCTTTCATCTCTGCCATACAGCAAGCATGTATTAATGATGAGGCCGGTCTGAAAATAGCCTCATGGAAGTTTGTTGCTGAATGCCTCAGGTCTGTGTGCTGGGTCCGCTCAAAAATACCCCGATCGGCTGCTGGTGTTTGTCTATGTGGGCCTGTTGAAGCTTCTCGATCCGTTTGTTTTGGTTTTGTCAGTGGTTGTTCATCATCAAACTATAGCAATAGCAAGATCTGGCCACACAATAACAAAATAACAAAACCTTACAGACTAGGGCTGTACAATATACAGTTTTAGGATCGATGTTGCAATGTGTTAAATCCACAGTGATCACATCACAGGATCTGCAGTGTTGAATTGGAATTATAACAGATCCATAATTAATAATATTAATAGCCCCACAGTTCAGATCAGAGACATTGCAATGTTTAACCCTAATAGGTAGGAAGATTTTCTTGGATGTGCTATTTAGGCATGTGCAAGATATTTTAAGCTCATTTAAACTGTAATGAAAAAACAAAGCAGCAATTATTTTATTAAATAATTAATTTTGTTATCATATCTTTATTTTTATTTAATTTAATTTTTTACTATTATTTCATGCTTTTTATTATTCATTTATTATTACATTTTCTGGATAGATTGAGTTTTTTTTAAACCACAAAGCAACAATTTCATTTATTCTTTCATTCAATTTATTTTGTTATTATTATTATTGTTTGATTATTAATCTTATTTTTTGATGTAAATTTTCAAACAAACCAACAATTATTTTTAGTTTTTTTGAGCAGATCATTGTTTTTAATATTTGTAGCATTTTTTATTAGTAATTTACTATAATATTTTAATGATAAATTGTCTTCTATTCAAACCACAGTAAAAAAAAAAAAAAAAAAAAAACTGCACTTTTGTTTTAGTTTATTTTTCTTTTGCTATTTTATTTGTGGTGTTATTTTTATTTATAATTTTTGTAATTTTTTTTTTATTTTTCATTTTTTCTTAGTTTTTTTTTTAATATGTTTTTAATGATAAATTGTCTTCTTTTCAAACCACTGTGAAAAAACAAACCAATATTTATTACATTTATGTAATTTTACTTTATTTTAATTCATTTTATGTTATTTTGGTTTTTCAGTATTAGTTTTTTTTTATCAAACTTATATTTTTCATGAAAAATTGAAACCACAGTGTAAAACAAACCAAGCATTAAAGATTTTATTCTGTTTTAGTGTTTTAAATTAATTTAATTTAATTAAAAAAAAAAAAAAATATATATATATATATATATATATATATATATATATATATATATATATATATATATATATATATATATATATATATATATATATATATATAATTTTTTTATTAAGCTTATATTTGTGATGAAAAATAGTCTAATTGCTTTCCACATAGACTTTGCTTGGGTGGACCGCCCAGCTATATTAACAGTCGCCTAAGTATATTTAGTAACACATTTTTTTTTTTATTTTTTTTTTACTATTTTCTATTTTTTACTATTATTAACATCCTTTTACACTTTTTGTAGCCGCTCAACATAACCAAACAACCCCAATCGATTAAGTAGTGGAAAATCTTCTCTCCTTTACCAGTTTCGTAGACAGTTTCCCGTGCTCTTCAGACCCACAGAGACGTGCATTTTTGAGATTTAAAAAGTTTGTCCGGCCTGGGTTTCTAAATCTCCTAAAATTTCCGAAATTCAACTTTTGCTTTCACTTTCTAAAGCTCATATGCGTTTTTGCATTACTCTTTTTATTAAAGACTACTTTCCATTTAGTTTTAAAACTGAACTATCGCGATACAGAGAGAAAAAGTAAATAGATTAATTTATCCAAACGACTCAGAAAAACTTTACTATATACTTAGAGAGGACGAAATGACATAAACTGACTGCAGAATGTACAGTATGTACACCATCAGTAATGGTTAATCAACGCATTTACCTTATTTAAAATATATAGAAATACTCATTTTAATCTTGCATTTAGGATAATTTTAGAGATATTGTCTGTTTTTATGAACTTTTCTGTCATTTATTTCTCATATGCTGATTATTTTATTAAATTGATGACGTTAATATATTACATAGGCTAGTATATATGCATATCTAAAATGCTTTGGCATTCAAATTTGCTTAAACTTGAGAGAAAGAAGCAGATTTGACCTGTCAGTGGCTGCACATGGCTCCTGAATAGCATAAAAGAGCCTCTTTTTTATTTCTGTCTTTTTTTAACTTTTGTTTTTACTTTAAACCATTGAAAAGAAACAGTTTCATAATATATACAATTATTATTAAAAATTAAATTATGTTTAGTTTGTGGAATATAGTTAACAATTTATGTGATGTGGTTAAATGGTGTGTTTCAATCTGGCTACCACAGCAAGTATAGTTCAAACCTGCAGGAAATCCTTTTGAAAAATAGTTTTCATGAAAATTACTTTTTAAAAAGTTTTTTTTTAAAGCTTTTTTAATTAAACAACTTTTTTTTTATTAAAAATTGTCTGATTTTCAAACCACAGTGTAAAAACAAACCCACAATAATTTTTTTTTTATTTGCTCTGCCACGCAGCAGCATGTATTAATGATGACTGCGGTCTGAATGTCTGAAGAGTGTTGTTGAGAGCTGAGATGCTGTCTGATAGGCTGCAGGTTGAGGCGAACACGTGTGGGCGCTGGGGTGTTTTTGGGGTTGGTGTCTGTCCAGGCGCAGCGGTGGTTCTGTAGCGGAGCGTGTCAGGTCACAGAGGACACTCATCACGGCTGTTTATATGAACTCCCTCTGATCAGCAGGAGAACTGACCAGAACACTCACAGTAAACACAGGAAGACATCAGGACATGTTCAACAGCACCGTCTCCTCTGCTAAGATGACTTCATGTGCTCCTTTTTTTTTAGGGCCTAGCATGTTCACATTTCATATTTTATGTGTTATCCTACAATCAGTAATAGATCAGTCATCAATTTCAGCCATTATTATTGTTTTTTTTGTGTGATCTCAAAGTATGCGGCTGCACCACAGTTTTCTGGTGCTGTTACTCGGCTCCAGCTCTTATCAGCCTGATGACTGAAACTCTCAGTTGAGATGTGAATGGAGCTCTTATCTGAAGCGCTCGGTGTTGAACATGAATGGCTGAGGTCACCAAAATCACATCCACAGATATCACTCATCTAGATGTATGAAGCTTGATGGGCTGATAGTCATCCAGGATCTACTCTCATCTCTATTTTAGTGGTCTTTTCTTTTTACTCTCTCAGCTTTTGATTTTAGACATGACCTTTGATCTATTTTGTAGTTTATTCTGGCAGAGAAAAGCTATTAAATGGAAGACAAATGGAAAGAGACTATTTATTTTGTCTGTTGTCATTGATCCCCACAACTATATTATTGTTTATTTATTTTGCTTTATTGAGTTTCAGTTTTTTTTTAATGTGACTCTTATTTTTTGTTGAACTTTTTAACTAATTAATTAAATTTAAAAGCTTTAACATTTAATATTTAAAGGCTTAACAAGGTTAATTAGGTTACCTAGGCAGGTTAGGGTAGTTAGGCAAGTTATTGTATAATGATTGTTTGTTCTAGACTATTGAAAAAATATAGCTTAAAGGAGCTAAATATTTTTACCTTAAAATAGTGATTAAAAAAATTAAAACTGCTTTTATTCTAGCTGAAATAAAACAAATAAGACTTTCTCCAGAAGAAAAAATATTATTAGACATACTCTGAAAATGTCCTTGCTCTGTTAAACATCCTTTAAGAAATATTTCAAAGTGTTCTAAAAGAGAAAAAGAAAAAAAAAAGTGTTCTAAAAGAGAAAAAGAAAAAAAAAAGAGTTCTAAAAGAGGGCTAATAATTCTGACTTCAACTATAACACGCACACACATTAAGTCTTTGAGAACGGGTTTCTCAAGCCAGGTGGCGCATTAGACCAGGGGCTCATCTCTTGTTTCCAAAATGCATCACAAACTGCTTGAGAAACTGTTCTACTATGAGTATTGATGATGGAAATAAATGATGTTCAATAAGATGTACTTGTGTTTGCTAGCTGTTTATTCAGTTAAACACCAATTTTAAACTCTAAACCTACATAAGCTGAAAACAGCGAATCATTTTATTATTATTTTTTTTAATCACCTGAATCCAACTAAAGTCATAACTGAACTAAACAGAAATGGAATTAAGACATGTGGAGTATGCGTATATTAGTGGCATTATTGATGTAAACAGCGCGATCAGCAAACACCGTTATGTAGGACTTTTCAACATATTTTCCAACAAGATCCACACACGCGGCTGTCAGTAAAGAGTCGGAAATACACAAACACACACACATACATCACTCTCAAACACTCTCACCCGTTCTTACTCTAAATTTGGGTCTAATACCCAGTTTGTAGAGGCGGGATGAATAAAATGTTCATTAGTTAAAGTGAAACTGCGGCACTTTTTTTGTCAAGACGGCTCACCGGTCAGGTATACATCTGCGCTAAAATATCAAGGTGAAAGTCATTATAGCTTGCGTAGAATAGACCCAACTCCCAACCCAACTTTGAGTAAAGATTAACCGCAGCATTTTTTTTTATCGTGCGATAACAGTCTCGTGTAAAAGTCTCGCAAAAGAGTCACCATCTAGGCTTCCAGATGGACATTTACTGTCTTTTATAATGATAAATGCATCCTTGAAAAGCAGAATAGGCTTTAAGAAAAGAAAAAGATAAAAAATATTATTATTGACTGGTAGAGTATATGTTAAATACTGAAGTGAAAACAAAAAAACAGTTGCAGCTTTTAGTTCATGCGGACTTTAAAAATTGAAATGGTCTGAGCAGATCTTACATGGATAGGCAGTGTGTTCCAGTGTTTCCCTAAAACAGATTGAAGTATTCCTGAGTGTTTTGTGCAGGAGAATGGACTTTTCCTCTTGACACTGACAGTGTGTGATGTTTGCGTACAGCAGGCCTGAATCCTCCTCAACCTACTGTCGTTTGTGTCAGTTTTTCTTGTTTCTTCCTTCGCGTTCATTGCAGCTTTGAGGACAGGAATGTGCCGGAGTGAATATGCAGCTCCACGATCTGAACGTGTCTGTGTGAGCCCTGCAGCTTTTCTGAGGCCATGTTTGCCATCTCTGTATTGTTTTTGAGCAAAAGTGAGGTGTAAAGCCCTGCGGTTTCTCTTTCAGAGGAAATGACGGCGCTGTTGATCTGTGGAAGCAACTCTGAGCCGCAGCCGCCGGACACTTTCTGACTCTTGTCTGATGAATGAAATGCTGAGAAGTTTTAGAATTCTTCTGCCTCTCTCTCTCTCCCTCTCTCCCTCTCTCTCTCTCTCTCTCTCTCTCTCTCTCTCTCTCTCTCTCTCTCTCTCTGTCAGGCTGTGATTCAGTGTCTTCAGTGTGTAGGTGTGAGACACATTGAGGTCAGTATGTCAGGAAACTCAGTGGTGTGAAGTGCATCTGAAGCTCATTACTGTTAGATTAATGGCTGCTCCCGGTGCTGCCATACACACAAACTCATTACAACTGACAAGAATGCAGAATAATGTCAGGAAACCTGCCGGAAACATGGGGCTATTTTTTTCCACATTATTAATAGTTTTTTATTTATTTATTTTAATGAATAATTTGCATTTAATTGTATTTATTTTAATGTTATTTTATTTATTTTATAAATTTCGTCATTTTAATTTGTAATAATAATAATAACAACAACAGTTATTATTATTATTATTATTATTATTATTAGAAGTAGTAGTAGTATCATCGTTGTTATTATTATTATTATTATTGTTTTTATTATTAGTAGTAGTATCGTTATCATTATTATTATTATTATTATTATTATTATTATTATTATTATTATTATTATTATTATTAATAGTTGTAGTAGTAGTAGTAGTAGTACTATTATCGTTATTATTAATATTATTATTAGTAGTAGTATCATTATCGTTGTGCTGTAAACTATTCATTGATTTTTATATTTTTATAACAGGTTTTATCTATATAAAGTTAATATGTTATTGTTTATTGGTTTATTACAGTATTCTCATTCCAGTTCAGCATTATTATTCATATTATTAATAATAATCATATTATTATCATCATTGTTGTCATTATCGTCATTAGTGGCAGTAGTAGTATTTAATACAATTAAAGTATATACTGTATATATATATATATATATATATATATATATATATATATATATATATATATATATATATATATATTTGTAAAATATTGTCATGCTTATTTGCTTTTAAAATGTTTTATTTATGTTTTATTTGTTTTGTTTTTAGCATCTTATTTTTTTTTCTTTTTTTTTATTTATCAGCATATATTACAATTGAATAAATGAAATCCTAGTCTTCCACTAGTTTCCCACCAGTGACAATATACAGCCATATCTCACTACCACAAGTATGACATTGCATTCATACAACAGTTTGGCAGCATAATCATGTGTATAAAAAAGAAAATCAAACATGGAGAGTCTCAAAGAACTGCTTTCTTCCACCACTCATTCATATCTGCAGCTGATGGTCAGAACAACAGAAACTTACTAATTCACCAATATCACTTTAGAGCTAGTATATGAATGATTCTCTAGCCCAATGTCTAAAGCAGTGGTTCTCAAACTTTTTTCATCAAGTACCACCTCAGAAAAAAAAAAAAGTCTGTCCAAGTACCACCAAAATCAGCAGTATTGAAATACAATAGCGTAGTAGGCCCAGTAACGCAGCTACAGCTCTGCACAGTTTAAAAAACGTGGCAGATTACCTTGGAAATATAGGCTATATGTCATATATGGCATATTATATACATCAATGATAAAATTTGATACAATTTTTAAATGTGTGTAGCATGTACATTACATATTTCATTCCTCTGCGTACCACTAGAAGGAAGACTGCGTACCTCAGTTTGAGAACCACTGGTCTAAAGTGATGACAAAACAGTTGATTTTGCTCACATTTTAAGATTATAAGGCTGAACGGCATGAAATGCTATCAGTCTACAGAGATTTTCCAGTAGTTTTCTGATGCAATTGGAAGATCACAATAATTAACCCTGAAAACACCAAAACAAACACTACCAGAGTACTATGGTATAAAGAGAGCGCTACAAAATACAAAAGAGAGAGAGATCGACTTAGAACAGGAGTCACCAAACTGGTTCCTGGAGGTCCGTTGTCCTGCAGATTTTAGCTCCAACCCTAATCAAAAACACCTGAATGAGCTAATCACGGTCTTACTAGGTACACTTGAAACACCCAGGCAAGTGTGTTGAGGCAAGTTGAAACTAAACTCTGCAGGGCACCAGACCTCCAAGAACGAGATTGGAGACCCCTGACTTAGGGTGCTTTCACACCTACACTTTTGTTTCGGAACGTATCTCGTTTGCCCAGTCAGCGCGGTTCGATTGGCATATGTGAACAGGGCAATCGCGCTCTTTTCCGCGCCAAAGTAATCGCTCCGAGATCACTTAAATGAGGTGGTCTAGGCTCGATTGAAACGAACCCTGGAGCGGTTCGATTGCAGTGAGAAAGCGATCCAATCCGAGCGCAGTTATATCACAGTGTTTTATGGATATGTAATAGGCTTACGCCTATATGAAGAGAGAATTATGAGTAGGGCGGGAAGTTTCGCGAGTCTCCGGATGCCCGCAAACGAGTGATGATCTCCCGGTAATCTCGCGTCTCTCTCCCAGTCCTCAAATAGCCATTGTCGCGCACCCTTCTCACCCCTCCCCACCGTGTCTCTCCTCAGACACGTCACGCGCGCACCCTGTCAATCACCACCAAACCACCACCTCTCCTGACAGCTTAGCGGGACACTGCAAAATAAACCCTGAAACTCTGACCAGTGTGAGGAGAGTTTACTTGCACGTGACTTGTTTTAGCTCTTTTGGTCCGATTAGAAACTTTGCAGTGTGAAAGCGAACCGCTCCAAGAGCAAAGAGCAACAATGTAACAATTTTAATCTCTGTTTCGGAACAACGGAATCGATTCACAGGTGTGAAAGCACCCTTAGAACGTCATTTACTTGTTTTTTATAATGAATTGATTATCCGCCAATGTGGTGAATCTTTAAAATGATATAGTTAAAATAGGCACTAACCATATAAATAAACTGCATAGTTGCAATCTAAATAACTCCATTTTCACCTAAAAAAGTACATTATGTTGTCTAACAGCTGCAATATTTGTCTAACTGTAGTCCTCGGTATGCTTGCAACACCATAGATTGGGCAAAGTAATACACAAGGGTGAATAGCCTGAGTGCTGTTATTGTAAAATGCCTCACGGCTATCAGCCAATCAGAATTGAGGTACAAACAGAACTGTTGAATAAATATGTTCATGGCAACTAAAGACTGTTGAATTGTGGAAAAAGAGAGAATCTTGTTTTAATCTAGTCTAATTTGGCCATAATTCAGACAAATACACAACTTCCATTACGGTGATGTAATAATACTTATAATGCAATATAGATATATTTTTCGCATTACAGTTATGAGATTTTGAGAATAATATGCTTAATTGGCTTCAATATAATCTCTAAAGGGGCAGAAAAAAATGTTTTATTTGTTCTTAGCAGGTTGTGAAAGATTCCCTCATGCACACTTTCCTCTTTGTTTGAGTGTTGTTATGAGCTGAGCAGCTTTTATGGTCTGTGTGTGTGTGTTTGTGTGTGTGTGTGTGAGTTTGAATGCTAATGCTCTCATGTATCCTGCAGTGAGCGTTTTCTCTCTCTCGCTCTCTCTTTCCCTTCCTCTTTTAGAGATCCAGTCTATTTATAGCTGCTTCTCCCAGTGTTATCATGCCTACTGATGTTGTTTTGCCTTTCCACATAATTACAAATCCTGCTTTAGGAGATCTGTTGCGTGTTCATTTCATGTGCACTGAGGATTTTCTTTTCCAGTTTGATAACAGGTTTTAAAGGATGTAAATACAAATGCGGCAACAAGAGAAAGACGTACTGTTTACATTGAGTAGGTTTTATGCCTCAGTGTTGAATCTTCGGCTGATGAAATACTGAATATAGGCTACTGAGTGACTGATGAGTCAGTTATTTGTTATAATGTTGTTTTATTTTCAAGATCTGAGGTGATGATCTGCTGCTGCTTTCAGTACTATGACAATAAATGTCATGTAAAACGGTATTTAATCTCATGTTTAATAAAGCCCTTAATCGGTACCTGAGGTGATCATTGTCATTGTAGTTTATGCTGTTGTGATGTTGCGTAAATAGAAAGAAAATTAAATTTTTGAGCATCGTTGTCGCAGATGGTCAGGACAAAAAAAGTCATTTTAACATGAAAAAGATAGCTTTTATTGAATGTTGTGACATTGTTTTGCATATTGTTAATATGAAACAACACAAAAGTTAATATAGAAGTTCAACATTTTTTGGTTTATCTTGCTTTCTGGCTGTCTCTCTGTCTGTAGTTCATTTGTTTCATCTACCATTTTCATCAATACATCATTCGTTCTCACTATCATATCTGTTCTTCTTGCTATTACTAATGTTCTCTGTCTATCTGTAACCGCGGGGAGTGACACATACAACTGAGGTTTGGATCCACGTGCAGGTTTATTCGTTGTCAGGCAAGCAATGTTCAATACATGTGCAAATGGGTATGTGAAGGCCATCCAGAATCAGTAACAGGCGAAAGGTCAAAAGGCAGGCGGCAGACAAAGACAAGGAGGCTAACAAGGCTAAGGTCGGTACACAGGATAACAGGACTAGGAAACGCGTTGTAGTGCTACTTACAGTAAACAAGACTCGGCAAAGTGAATAGGTGAGTGTGTAGCTTAAATAGTGTGTGCAAACAGTCTCTGACGATCCTCAGGTGGTGCGAGTAATCAGTCTAGATGAGGAAGCATATGTGAGTGTGACTGGAGTGCATGTATGAAAATGTAGTCCATAAATGGTAGATTTGTAGTCCATGGTTATTGTTAGTGCAATCCAGCGATCTTATGAAATACGATCGCTGGTAATTGTGACACATTCTGTATGTTGGTTGTTTGTTTGTTCTACTAATATTATCGATTTGTTTCTATTATCAGTTGTTTCTGTCTATCTGCCTGTTGTTTGTTTCATTTTTTTATTTCTTTTGTATCGTTCTGTCTATCTATTTGTCCATCCATCCATCCATCCATCCATCCATCCATCCATCCATCCATCCATCCATCCATCCATCCATCCATCCATCCATCTTTCTATCTGTCTTTCATTTTTTCCATCTATCTGTCTTTCTGTAATTTTTTTATTTTTCCATCCATCCATCCATCTATCAATCCATCCATCAATCCATCCATATTTTTTCATTCTTTCTATCGTTTTTTATCCTTCCATCCATCCATCCATCCATCCATCCATCCATCCATCCATCCATCCGTCCATCCATTCAGTGTTTTTTCTTTTTGTCTATTGTTCTTCTATCATTTTTATTTTTTCCATCCATCCATCTTTCTATCGTTTTCTGTCTATTGTTCTTTGTTTTGTTTATATTTATCCATACATCATTCTTTATATCTGTCTATCATTCTTTCTATAGTTTTTAATTTTTCCATCCATCCATCTTTCTATCATTCTGTCTGTCCATCGTTTTTTATATTGTTTTTATCTATCTATCTATCCATCCATCCTTCCATCCATCCATCCATCCGTCCATCTATTGTTCTTTCTATCTATCTGTCTGTTATTAAATCTATCGTTCTATCTGTCTATCGTGACTGAACATTAATGCCTCACAATCGCTTGCCATCTCTTCCCTCTTCTCTGGCAAATGTCCATATGTTGCATATGTAATTTGTGTGCAGAGCTGTAATACAATATCCTGATGACTTATGCTTCCCTGATCCTCAGCGCTACACTGCATTTCTCAGTTGGAATCATTTCTCTTTCTCTCTCTGTCCCACAGATGGACTTCCTAGTAAAGAACAGCCACTGGAACTTCTCAAGCCATCTGGAGTCAACCACATTCCTCCTGGTAGGACTGTCAGCATGCGTGTGTGTGTGTGTGTGTGGGCGTGTGCTTATGCGTGTGTGTGCATATGGCTCTATTCAAAATTGTCAGCAAGGTCAAGGGTCAAAGTTCATCAAGCAGGTCATGGAATAAGATGCTCTGATTGGCTTCTTTGACACAGTTGAGGTGGAGTTTGTTATACACAAGTTGTAATTCAGCATGCCGAAAGCTAGACTGACATGTTCATGGGAAGAGAAGTGTGAAAACGACAATTTTAAAGGTATAAAAATAATAATGACTATATTTTAAAGTGGCTATGATAACAATGCGATGTATGTTGATTGTCATTCTATCATTTGTTCATTATATCTGTCGTTCATTCTTTTGATGCATCATTTATTGATTTTGTTGATTGTTTGTTCTGTCGTTTGCTCTATTGCTTGTTCGTTCTAGCATACTATAGTTTTTTAATTAATTTTCCTTTTGCTTAGTGTCTGATTTATCAGAGGTTGCCACAGTGCAATGAACCACCAACCTATGTTTAATGCAGCAGATGCCCTTCCAGCCACAACCGAGTACTGGGAAACACCCATACACACTTATTCACACACACTCATACACTATGGCCAAATTAGTTCATTCAATTCACCTACAGCGAATGTCTTTAGACTGTGAGGGGAAACCAGAGCACCTGGAGGAAACCCACACGAACATGGGGAGAACATGCAAACTGACCCAGTCAGGGCTTCAGATACCTTCTTGCTGTGAGGCGGCAGTACTAACCACTGAGCCTCTGTGATGCCCGGATTCTTTTGTTTATTTGTTCTATAAGATGGTCTTGATGTCTACATTGACACTGCAGAAATTAAGATTTGTTTTATTTGTCTTTAAATAAGTTTTAGTACAATGGAAAAATTAGCCATCAGATGCGTATTGATTAGTTTTCATTGACCTGTACTGTCAGATCTGTACTGTTAAAATGCAGATGCCAGGGTTAAATTGATGCAAATAAAAATGGTTCATTGACAAATGAAAGATGTTTATTTTCAGTAGGAGCGATAGATTGTTTTTTGTGCTTCAGCCAAAATATTGAATATTGATGAAATATCGAAAATATGACAACAATTCCAATTTCAGGGATAAAAAAGCACTGTGGATTTTTGTGACTGGATATATACAGTTGACGTCGGAATTATTAGGCCCCTCCCTGTGTATTTTGTCCCCAATTTCTGTTTAAAGGAGAGAAGATTTTCTGAGAGAAGATGTGTTTAGAACACATTTCTAAACATAATAGTTTTAATAATTCATCTCTAATAACAGATTTTATATTTATTTGTAAAAACTGATTTTATATTTACATTTTATTTATATTTGCTATGATGACAGTACATAATATTTTTCAAGGTTCTAGTATTCAGCTTAAAGTGACATTTAAAGGCTTAACTAGGCAAGAAAAAAATACAAAAAAATATATATTTCTTAAGGGGGCTAATTCATTCATTCATTTACTTGTCGACTTAGTCCCTTTATTAATCCGGGGTTGCCACAGCGGAATGAACCGCCAACTTATCCAGCAAGTTTTTACACAGCGGATGCCCTTCCAGCCGCAACCCATCTCTGGGGAATAAGGGGGCTAATGTTATTGGTTAATTATTGGAATGGTTTAAAAAAAATAAATAAAAACTGCTTTTATTCTAGCCGAAATAAAACAAGTAATTCTTTCTCCAGAAGAAAAAATATTATCGGAAAAACTGTGAAAAATGCCTTGCTCTGTTAAAAATACTTTGGAAAATATTTTAAAAGAAAAAAATAAATGGGAGGGCGATTCACTTCAACTGTATATCTGTGCGCGTGCATGTGTGTGCATATGGCTCCAAGCCGACTAGTATCAAGTATTAGAGTTCATCAAAACAATCCACAGAGTCACTGAATACGGTGCTCTGATTGGCTGTCTTGATGCAGTAGTAAGTGATGTGTTTTATCGCTCTGTAGACACATTTTATTTTTTATGTAATCTCATGATTGTAATCAGATGCAAATTTATTATGTTTTAGAATGATTGACAATCTTACTGCAAGTTTTATTTGGAGCCTGGTTATTTTTTGGTGGTAGAGTTATATGGTTTATTAATATAATTATATATTGAATTGATTTATATAGATATGTTGTCTATTATGTTTTTGTTGTGTATCGTGGTCACTCTTAAAAAAAAAAGAGATTACAAATGTCAAGAGTTTTTTCCTGGTAAAATAAATAAATAAATAAGATTTAATAATAACAATAAATAAATAATGGTAACAACAACTATTATATTAATATTATTATTATTATTAGTAGTAGTAGTAGTGGTTGTAGTGGTAGTAGTATTAGTTATAATGTTGTTCTGTTATTATTATTATTATACCATTATTATTGTTTTTGTTAATAATAATAATAATAATAATAATCACTTTAATTCAGTGGAAAATATGTGACAGTGCTATATATTTAAAGTATTATTAAATATCAGCAAATTTCCACTGTGTGTGTATGTGTTCTCTCGTTTTGAAGCTACAGTAGCAGTGGATTGCTGGTGAGCCACAAACACATTGGTTTGGTCGTGTGGTTTCCCTTTGCTCTTGCTAGAAGAGACAGAGCCTGGCATCTACACACAAACACACACACACACATGTTGGCCTGACCTGAACGCCACACACAGACCGCTGGAGTCTGAGGAGGTACTGCTGTGCTGGAGCTTAGAGATGTATTTACTGTGTGTGTGTGTGTGTGGGTGTGTGTGTGTGTGTGTATTTAAATAGCTTTTTTTGTGTCGAAGTACAGCTGGAGTTGTAGGTTTTGTCTTCGGTTGTGTTTGAAAGGACCTGCTCAGTAAATCCTTTTACACATGAAAGAAAGGCAGGAGGGAAGCATGATTAAAAGAGATTAAAAGGAAACGAGGAATGAAGTAGTGGAATAGATGTGTTTATCTGCGTAATCCCATTTGTTTATATTTTCAATTTTGTTTTTAATTTGGTTTGTTTATCATTTTAAGCAGAAATTGAAAATCATGAATAAATTCTTAGAAATGCTTTTCCCAAACTAAATTCAATTTAGCAACAATTTCATAATGTAAAGATAGTTATTTGAAACCAGGAAAATGCATAATTTATTTATTTATTTATTTATTTATTTATTTATTTATTTATTTATTTATTTATTTATTTATTTAATGTGTGTGTATAAAAATATATTCCATATATAGATAAATGGAATAAATAGTAATAATAATAATAATAAATAATAATAATAATAATATATATTAATATATTATATTCTTAATATATTTTATGTATTAGAATAATAATCAAAATATGTTTTATTTTTCGGCTTAGTCCCTTTATTAATCATGGGTCACCAGCGGCATATGTTTTACCCAGCGGATGCCCTTCCAGCTGCAAATATTATTATTTTACATTAAGGAATATATATAAGCAATACCACACCCGTAGCAGTAAGATCGGCACAGGTGGGAGGTGTGTGCCTTAGTGTCCCACCATTAACGATATACAGCCACATCACACTGCTACGAGTGTGTTATTGCATTTATACAACAGTTCTCAAAATTGTTTGTATAAAAAAGAAAATCAAACAGAGATTTTCAAAACCCTTTTGCTAAAGGAACTACTTTCTTCCGCCATTTCTTCACATCTGCAGCTGATTCAAAATAAATACATGTATAAAAAATGCATATTTTAGGTTGAACAAAAATAACAGTTTTGATCTTGAAGCTTAATTCCAGTTAGAATATGTTTCACTTTGGTTTTATGCTTTTAATTTGTTGCCAGTATATCTAAAAGGCTGATAAACATTGGAAGGGAAAGATTGAATTTAACACGTTTCACAGATCATGTTCATAGTCTGACACTAAACTGGAGGTTTTGGTATTTTGCTGGTCTTGAAGAGCAGTGTGTGCAGGTTTGGAGTGTGTGTCCAGGCTGGTTGTGCTGGGTTTTAAGACGGAGCAGGAAACAGATGGTGCTGAAAGTCTCGCCTGGAGACCTGCTCACTGCCAGCGGCGCCTTTCCACTCGTCCCTCAGTCTGCGCTCCCCTGCTCCTCCATGCTGAATTACTATTGATTGTAAACATGCTCTCTGAACAGGGACCAGTGCTCTTTTATACCGTATGTTTACTGCGTCCGAGTAGACACTAACTGTGCGGGCAGTGATATTGTCAATCAGTCTTTGTGTTTCTGGCCTGATAGAGTGGAGTGTGACGTCTTTTTTTTTTTTTTTTTTTTTTTTTTTTTTTTTTTTTGGAGCAGCACATACACAGTATGAGACCACCATATGCAGCTTCATGCATTATTCAACATGTGCGAGACATGTAAGCATTAGATATGAAGCAGCTCGTGCTGTTTCTTTAGAAGAAATGCTGTAAAACATGGAGATGCTGCTGTTTATGCAAAGTAGCAAGAATTTGAACTTATTCTAAAAGCATAATTAATTAGCATAAATTTCTGCATAATTCTAAATATAAAAACATTATATATATATATTGATTAACATTTCTTTGTCTTGTAAGAGTTGTTGCATAGTTAACTGAAAAATAAAAAATATATATATTTAAAAAATAATATTATTGTATTTTATCAATAGTAATTTATTATTCATTATTAATTTACTAATCTATTTTAATTTTATTTTTGTGTTATTAAATTGTATTTTTAATTTTTTCCCTCATATTTTTTTTAGGGAAGGAGTTAATAATAATTTATTTATTATTATTATGATTATATATCATGTATATTGTTAGTATAAATTGCATTTTAAACGCTGCATTTTAAGAAGGCTGATATCACTGTTTTCAAGTCTTAGGCCTTAAAAATTCTTGAATTCACTGAAATATTGTGGTGGAGGCCTTAAGTCATTTTAAACAGGTCTTAATTTCTCTCTGTCCAAGTAAAACTTTCCAATCTGGCCGACACCCAATCGTCTGTAATCTATCTCAAAACTTATTTTATTTTATATTTACCTTTTTTTTTGCAAAGACATACAATTCACAACAGCTGGTAGACATTTTACAGCAAAATTTTCCAAATTCCATAATCGGGGAAAGAAAACACATCCCTTTACATGATCTCCCATTAATACAAAACTATTTACAGAAGTAACTGGGCCATTATAAAAAATCCGTAGTGTTTAATCCTGTATAACTCAAAAAATTCAATCATAATAGTCTTAAAAGGGTCTTAAAAAATCTTAAATATAATATGAAGCAACCTATATATACCTGTATATACTCGATATATATATATATATATATATATATATATATATATATATATATATATATATATATATATATATATATATAGGTGGTGTGGCGTCGTTTTATATGTGGTGCGCTTACTCTCATTCATATACAGCAGAGACTGGCTAGCCTTCGCAGAACTCCACCATGCGCGATTCTGAGAGCAGAAATATGTAATAGAGCGACCATGTTGAGATAGAATTCACATGCCATTGTGTAAATAAGATATTACATACAGCTATTTAGATTGTTTATTAAAAGAAGTTGTGATTAACTTGACTTCAAGGGGAGCAGGGAAAGTCATTAGAAGTGCGGGGTGCCCCCCATATATAATGGTAGGGAAACACTGCATTTTAAGAAAGCTGAAAGGCATTGTATGCCATCAGTCTAAAGAGATTTCCTTGTTTTTCTCTGTTGCAATCGGGATTTTACAATAATTAACTCCAAAAAAGCCAGAGCAAAGCAAACACTACCATATTCTTTGGTATAAATACAGCACTACAAAATACAAAAGAGAGAGATCGACTCAGAATGTCACTTACTTGATTAATAATTTGTTCAGCTGTAGTTTAACACTTGCGCTGAGAAAATGCTGCGTTTTCCTCCTCTAAGGACTTTTTATGCGGTCTCTGATGGTGGCTGATGAACTGAATCTCGGAATTATGAGTATTTTAATTAACTAATCCTGAAAAGTAAACTGCATAGCTGCAATCTAAACAACTACATTCTTGCCTAAAAAGCCTCAAAAGTACATTATGTTGTCCAACAGCTGCAATATTTGTCAAACTGTAGCATTTTTTTGTAGTGCTTTGTATGATACTTTATCGTCATGCTCATTGTAATTGTACTGAAATATCAGTGAGGGCATACAGATATTTCCTTTTTTACTTCTACAAAAATGTCTTTAAATTTTTCAGAGAGTGAAATGCATCAGGGAAAGAGTCACGTTTTCCCGTCAAATTGCTTGAATGTCTGAGTATCCTGAGTGCTGAAGTCATGTGCTATACTCGGTCCATCTTATGTCTTATTCATGCTGTAGACGCCTCTGTGCGGCCCTGCTCTTTGAGTTCATTCAGGCATGTTGGTCTGCGTCTGTGTGTCTGCTGAGAGCTTGAGTCATCATCACACTGTGTTATTCCTACAGTCTGCAGCGCTAAAGACAGACACTGCAGGCAAAAACACTGCTTTTACATTCATTTAGCTCTTCTTTTTATTGTCTAACGTGAAGAACACATCTAAAATACACTTAAAGGGTAATTCACTCACAACTAAAAATTCTGCCATGTTTACTCTCCCCTCTCATTTCCCAAACCTGTTTGAGTTTCTCTCTTTTTTTGAGGTTTGAAACCACTTGAGGATGAGTAAATAGTAAGTACAAGTTTTTTTTTTCAGAGGGAGATGGTTAGACTACATTAGAATTATGGCTTCACAATATATAGTTCCAGCATCGAAATCGCAATGTGCGAATGCGATTGTAATTAAAACACAGTTTAGAACACAGTTTAACCCTATAAGAGTGAGTTTTTTAAGGTCTATGAATATATATGATTTAAAGCAAATCCATTTGAAATGATAGATTTTTTTAACAAGCAATTAACAAAAAATTATCGTATTTAATTATTCCTATAATGAAGATAGTCGACATTTATAATTATAGTAGTCGACATTTGAGACGAATCTAAAAAAGTTTTTTTTAGACGAGAAGGGATGTTGTTCAAAATTTTAGGACATCTTTGATAAAAGGTTTAATCTACTTCATATGTTGACTATATAAAGTGTTATTTTACATTTGATTATATATGTTTTTTTTTTGTTTTTGTTTTTTAACTCAAAACAGTTAGACTCTCCAGAAAACCATGAAGCACTGTTTATTTAATTTATCTCTTTGTTCTATTTGATTTATGCATGCTTTTTTATGCAGATTCACTCTTCTACAAAATGTAAAATTCTTCACACTCAATGTAAAATCGGGGATTGTTTTCAAATAGAGTTATAAGTCATCTCATGTAATTATATTCATATCACAGAAAAATCATATCACATGTCAGTTTTTCCAATATTGTGCAGCCCTAATTAGAATTTTATTCTACAAAAATACTTAAAAATAATGTTTTATTTTTATCTCTGGCTCAAATGTAATATACTTATTTATATCACCTTTATTTTATTTAGTTTTTTTTTATCAAAAGAGAAAAACAGCTGAAAGTATGAGCTGGATAAACTGGAAAAAGCGTTCAGTGCACTGGTTACACTCCCTCCAGCCATAGTCACTGCGTATAAAGTGGCTTTTACTTTAGATGCAGAAAGTCCTGCGCTATGAAACCAATTCATTTCAATGACTTGCTTGTGCAAGAGCAGTTTTGTTGCTTGTTCACAGTATCTCAAATTTCCTCTTTATTGTTATATTTTATTTTGTTTTATTTTTTTTTTATTTTAGTTTGTTTTATTTTTATTTAAATTTTAATTGTAATTGTTTTATATTTTATTTTAATTATCTATTTTATTTAATTTATTTAATTAATTTTATAATTTCTTTATTTTATTTTAGTTATTTTTACTATTTTTTGTATTCTTTAATTTAATTTATTTTTTATTATTTACATTTTTATTTCATTTATTATATAATAATAATAATAATATTTTTTTAATGTTTTTTTTTTATTATTTAAGTTTTTATTTTATTTTATTTCCCTATACACACAACTTGCATCTTAAAGCCTCCTAGAAAGCAAACATGACACACAAACACACAATGTGGTCAAGTAACGCTGACCTTTTCGTGTGTTCGCACATGATTTACTCACTCATACACACTCTTCCTCAGAGGAGGCTTGTGAAAGCGCACTGGCTCACACAAACGTGCGGGCAGATCTCCTGCTACGAGGGCGGAAAATGAATTGAAAATGAAGATGAGCTGTTGGCGACTTGTTAAACGCCCACACCTCTGAGCTCCAAACCAGCCGTCTCCAAAAAAACATGCAAATGCATCTGCTCTTTATAGCCGTTTTATTGGATGCATTTATGGAGATCTTTTTAGGAGCTTTATTGGAGAGTCGAATGCAACCCTGTATCTCTAGCGTGAGAAGGGCCACCTTGCTTGTGCTTCTTTTTTGGGGGTAATTTGTTTTAATTTAGCTACTAATGGAAGTGTTAACTTGGGTGTGCTATATTTAGCATCTCTGATAATACTGTAATTGTTGTTTTAATGATGTGTGAGCTGACTCATTCACTTTGCAAGAAAAAAACCCTATATAAATAAATAATGCCTGTTTATAAGCATTGGTTTCGTAATAAAGACAGTTATAATGACCCTGCAGTTCAATATAAAAATACTCAACCCAGGCTCATTCTAAAAAACGTACCCCTATATACATTTATGGACAGCATGATGTACATCTTAGGAGCTTTTTTTTGCAGTTTTTGTTTTCGCAAATCCACCAGAGGCCGCTGTGTACGCTTCTTGAGATCTAAAACTTTTCTTACGAGTACACCTTCCCTGGCATAAATCCACCAGAGGCCACTGACTGACCAATTAACTGACCCATCCTCCTCCTTCTTTAAACCCAACCGACAGTGTTTTAAAATGCAATCCAGAAAAAGAAAAGCCCTTGCCTGATTTTTACTGTGTTTTCAGATTTTCCACATTCTTATCCTGCTATTGGTTTATTTTACTTTTTGGCATCTGTTTTTGTCTTACCTGCATTCTGGAACCATTCTTTCTCAGACTCAAATCCCGTCGTTGTTGTCAACTCCTTTCTGCATCTCAAGTCCGCTAGCGTACATGGCAAGCCACTGGACAAACTGGTAACAGTGGTGAAAGTTGTCCATATGGAGGTGAGCAGTCAGCTGGTAAGTGCGAAAAGTAACGGGGTCATACCGCCCCGTAGCGTTCATTTTAAAGACAAAATGCAGCCATACGTACTTCTGGCTACATAATTTTCAATCTCCAGAAAAGTAATTAGAGCTGCATTGTCAGAATGAACCTTTGTTGCAAAAATTCCTGTATGCAGGGTGTCCGTGGAGTCTTAAAAATGCTTAAAATCTCTTTTTATTTGCAAAGTATCAGTCATGGATACAATTTAAATAAATAAATAATATTATATAATATAAACAAAATGCATAAATAAATAATTAAAATAATAATAAATAAATCAGTAAATAAATACAATAAATAAATAGAATAGAATAAAATAAAATCATAAATAAAAAAAAATAATGAAAATAAAAATAAAATAATAATAATAATAATTAATAAATAAATAATTACAATAAATAAATAATATCAATTGAATACAATAAAAAAATAAATAAATATAAATGAATAAATACATCAAATTTATAAATATAAATAAAATAAAAAATAAATAAAAATAAAAATAAATAAATACATAATCAATTAATAATATGAATAAAATAAATTATTTAAACATAAATAAATAAATTAATTAATTAGGGATCACATATACTTTACCTTCTTTTGATCCACTAGCCTAGTACATTTTAGTTATTCACTTTTAGCTGTATGCATATATATATATATATATATATATATATATATATATATATATATATATATATATATATATATATATATATATATATATATATATATATATATATCTTTCAACAATAGCAGTACAGTAAGTAGTTAGCATTCAAAAGCTAGTTTTATCACCAGAGATGGCTAAAAACAACAACAACAAAATATCTTGTACAATCGTGCCTTCAGTATTATTTAAATGGGACACAAAATGAATAAATATGTAATGAATAAAAACATACCAAAGTAAATAAGCGAGTAGCGTGTAGCTTCTGTCCGGGCCTGGGATGTTATTTGTGTGTAATTATTGGTTGTCTGAGGAGGAGGAGGAGGCTGAGAATATGATTCACACTGGGGCTGATGAAGTTTATCAAGACAGATTTGTTTGCATATTAAGTAGCTTCATTTTTGCCTCATTTTGGGGAGGTGTGTGCGTGATGTAGTTGATGTGTCTGTAACTCTCCCACATCACAACTGTCTGCTAAAGAGGATCATGTAGCTGCTGCTATCTGGAAACAAAGATGTGTTGAATATTTACAGTAACTCAACGTCAGATTTTTATGGCATGTGCTTTTTAAATTTATTGTTGCATTATACCTTTTGTGAAATTATTTGGCAGTATTGCATTTTCATTGGTGAAACTGACATTAAAGGGATGGTTCAGACAAAAATGAAGAGTCTATCATCATGTATTCATCCTCTATTTTAGTTCCAGACCAGTTTGAGTTAAACACAAAAGAAGATATACTAAATAATTGACTTCCATAGTATTTTTTGTTTCTATTTGTGGCTGAACATTCTTCAAAATATCTTGTTTTGTGTTCAAAAAAATTTTAGAATAGCTTTAGTGTGAGCAAAAAGTAAGAACATTTTAATTTTTGGGTGAACGATCCTTTTAATTTTGCTGTATTAAGAGGTATTTGAAAATGACTGAAGGATAACATATGCTGAGAGAATCTGTGTTGTTCTCTGTTGTTGTTGTTGTTGTGTTTTGGGTTCAAGCCCTCAGGCGGTGAGCATGGAGAGTCCAGCGGGTCTCCCAGTGTCTTGTTTTATCACAGCGCTGCCTCTTTATTTAGAGCACTGAATTATAGATGAGCTCTTAAGTGGCAGAGAGACACAAAACAGCACTACAGATCAGAACAGAGAAAAACTGAGGTCTGCTCAAGAGTGGGTGTGGCCTGTATATGCTAATGACCAGAGCACATGATGTGGCTACAGTGCCAGGGCTGATTTTTTTGTCCCAGTCCGCCCCTACCTCCCTACCTACCTCCCTACCTACCTACCTCCCTACCTACCTCCCTACCTACCTACCTACCTACCTACCTACCTACCTACCTACCTACCTACCTACCTACCTACCTACCTACCTACATATCTATCTATCTATCTATCTATCTATCTATCTATCTATCTATCTATCTATCTATCTATCTATCTATCTATCTATCTATCTATCTATCTATCTATCTATCTATCTATCTATCTATCTATCTATCTATCTATCTATCTATCTATCTATCTATCTATCTATCTATCTATCTATCTATCTATCTATCTATCTATCTATCTATCTATCTATCTATTTTCCATCTACCTACCTACCGACCTACCTACCTACCTACAGGGGCGGACTGGCCTCCTGGCAAATGCCAGATGGGCTGGACCATTTTTTTAAATGTGGGCCGGTATACTATTTATTTATTTATTTTTTATATGTATTGTTTTTACATGCAGACTGCTTTTATCTCTTGCAAGATGTGAGTATGATGATGATGATAAAAGTAATAATAATGAAAAATGGTAAGCATTGGCCCAATCAGCAATGGCCGGCTGGTTTCGAGATGGGCCGAAATCACGAACGAAATCAAAATCTGGCAAGAATGTCAAACAAACAGAGTGCAAAACAAGCTAATTGTTGTCGGCGCAATAGCCTAGAGGTTAGCGCGTGACCATATGGTGCAGTAGCACGTCAGGGCGTCGCGAGTTCGAATGCCGGCTCGAGGACATTTCCCTACCCCCCTCTCTCTCTCTCTCTCTCCCACTTCGCTTCCGGTCTCAATACTCTCCTATCTAATAAAGGCAAAAAGGCCAAAAATAAATCTTTAAAAAAAAAAAAACAAGCTAATTGTCAGAGATTGTCAGAGAAATGGAAAGGCGGTGCTGAAAAACTCAATAAAATAATTGCTCTAAAATCAGACGTAGAATGTCGATGGTTCGAGCCTCAGCTAGGTCAATTGGTGTTTCTGTGTGGAGTTTGCATGCTCACGTGGGTTTCCTCTCGTTTCCCTTGGAATTGGGTAGGCCTAATTGTCCATAGTGCATGTATGTGAATGTGTGTGTATAGGGGTTTACCAGAGATGGGTTGCAACTTGGAGGGCATCCGCTGTATAAAACATGTGCTGGATAAGTTGACGGTTGTCATTCCGCTGTGGCGACCCCAGATTAATAAAGGGACTAAGCCGAAAAGAAAGAGAATGAATGAAATGACTGTATGCATAAATTTGTTATAAATGGGTTGTTTTTGTTCCAGTCACATTCATTAAATGTTTAAATATATATGATTTATGGTACTGCTTATATTATCTCACCGTCTGTACATCAATATAAGTAGTGAATGTGCGTGTCCGTGGAGGGGGCTGTGTCGGTGTGGTAATGTGGGCTGGTGTGGCTACAGTGCCAGGGCTGATTTTTTTTGTCCCAGTCCGCCCCTACCTATCTACCTACCTACCTACCTATCTATCTACCTACCTATCTATCTATCTATCGTTCCATCCATCCGTCCGTCCGTCCATCCACCAGAACTGAGGGCACAAATAAGGCACAGGTGAACACAATCAGTGAATGAATGAAATAATGGGTGAAAAACAAGCACTGGCAGTACTAGATAGATAGAGTTTGTTCTGTCAATCTGTCAGATTGTTTGTTCTATTATTTTTTAATTGCATTTTTTATCATTTGTTAATTAAGTTGTTTATTTTGTAATTCTGTGGGCCCAGGCATGACACACGTGTTTTTTTTACTAGTTTCAACCCGTCATAGCTATTATTTTCATATTCCGCACCACATTGTTTAAATAGCAAATGCATTTGAACTCATTTGTGCATCTGTGGGTGTGGTGGTCTGAACAAAAGGTGTTGTGTTAAGGCTCATTGACGGCACGTTGCTGTTTTGAGGCAATTGAAATTGTCCAAATAAAAGCTGGTCTAATGTC
>NC_141029.1:47997500-48037500 GCF_052040795.2 Danio rerio | reverse complement strand
TTCAGAACTTAAATTAATTAAAAAATATATATGATTATGTACACTATAAAGCCCAAAATTAAGGTAACTCAAACCATTTGGGAAAACCAATTATAACAGCTATTTAAGTAAAAAAAACAACTAATGAGTACTGTGAACTTAATCCATTTGAGTAAATGAAGCAAGTTGAGCACAGTAAAACCCAACAAATGTAGAGAACCCAAACCAGCTGAATACTGTAAAACCCAAAAAATGAAGGCAATTCAAACCATTTGAGGAAACCGATTGCTGCATACCATTTGAGTTAAACTAATCTATACGAGTACTGTGAACAAACTCCATTTAGGCTAAAGTAATGAGGTATTTAATTAACTCCGTACCTTCAACTCTGAGTTCAAAACTCTTTTTAAATGAGTAGAATTAACTTTCAGTGCATTTAGAGTCAATCACTGAAAAAACTGTTGCATGCAGAACTGTTGCAAGCAATTTGTTTGTGTTGAATTTAAACAAACAAATTAAGTTTAGTAATGTTCAACTTAATTTGTTTGTTTAAATTCAGCCCAAAAAAATTGTTTACAGCCTCTTAACGTAAAGAAATTGAGTAAAACCAAGGAATCATCTTTGAATCATTTTTTTCAGTGTACCCTTATTTTGAGTTGACTGTTGGGTTTTACAGTGTAGATATGTATTGTAATGTCAACAAATTAAATTTCATTTGGAAAAAAGATTAGAGTTACAGCACTTATTAATATTGACAAAGTGGGTTAGTTTAATTTGTTTTAAAGCCTTGCTGGTAAACATTAACAGCAAATCTGGCTCCGCCTTTTTTTTTTTTTTTTTTTTTTGAGCACACACCTGAGGAGAGCGATAGTCACGCGCCACTACAAAACCTGTCAAATAGTGGTGCAAAATTACAAGATTACACTGTTTTTAAAGTCTGATCCAGACAAAACTGTCAAAACCATACACGATTTACATAGAAACAAATTTGATTACTGTGTATAAACACATAAAGGAAACAGTTTAAAAAAATAGATGCATGATATGCAGGTCTTAAAGGGCTCAGCATTCTGTCGCTAGTCATTAAATGATCACTCGCCCCATTATATGTATTCTGTCAATGTTAACTCACTCTGATGATCTCCCTAATCTGTATTCTTTAATTACTATCCATTTGATGTTAGTAAAACAACAAAGTATTTGAAAAAAAAATCAAGGTAAAATGGCGAATCGTGATTTTCCTGAAGAAAAAAAGTTCATATCCATATGCCATATTGCCCAACCATAGTTATGCCAATCCCTTGACGGAGCCTTTAAAAGTCCCTTTCAAGACAATATTAAAGTTTATATCAGTATATTTGTCTTAAGGTCATCTATAAGCTAGTGTGCTTCACATTCAGAAGACGTAAACATCCAAAACGTACTCTTTCACATACGTAAATGGACCAGGAAACCACATTAATAATACTTTATCATTAAATGTTGTGATATAAATAGAACCCTACTAGCTATTTCTTAAGAAAAATGCACATTTGAAAGCACTTCACGGGAGCTTTAAGACTGTGTCCTGAAGTGACTGTAGATCTCCTCAGCGGCGGACAGTCGATGGTTTTAGGGGAGCTCAGCCGTGTACAGTACATGAGTGTTGGCTGGTCCAGGTGCCAGTCCTCACAGATGGTCATCATGCCCCCTGCCTGGGCTCTGAGCTGCCAACACAAGCGGACGGTGGGTAGTAGACGGAGATTCTGTCAGGACTTTAGGATGCAGAGGAGCATTCATCAGAGCGCTTCCTTCCTGCCTTCCTTCCTTCATTCATTCATTTATTCATTAAGCACACAGACATTTTGGCTGGATGTTTTTCTCCATTGGTCTTGATTTTCATACAATGGCAAGATTTTGACGCCCCTGAATGTTGTGGTTCTGTTAGACAGGTGAATCTCACAAGCTTTTGTCTAGGTCACATTATGCTAAGAAATCGGATATGTAATTAAAGGGTAACAATAATTGGCACACTGTAAAAAAAAAAAAATCACCGGTTAAACACAACACAAACCAACAAAATTAAATTAACACATTTAAGTGGATTGAACATAAAACAATATAAGGGCACATATAGTGAAAAATCTAATTTTCAAGCAGTTTGCACAGACGTGTGTAGGTATAGTGTATATACCATCATATCGGGGTGAAATAAACACACCTAGTCCCTTTTTTTTTCAAAACAACAACACAAAACGGTGGACCAGTTGGAGCTTTTTTTAAACCGACCGCAACTTGACGTAGGAGTGCAATTTTCCCCCCACCCACCGAATTGATTGACAGCTGCATATTAACATGTCCCGATAGTCATGTGTATAATCATATCAACAAGACAGGAGGTGCGCAAAGCAAACAGGAATAAAAAGTCTGTTCACTTCGCTAGGATCATTAATCATCATCAAATGTGATCAAGAAGAGTGAGTTTTACAAGTTTACAATGTTTTAAAACAGTGTACTTGTGTAATGAATTACAGTGATTTACTTCAGCTTTACTTCATCAGCACAGCCGCGTCTCAGAATAATTATGAAAGAAGACGATTCAATCCCGGTTTTTTGGACGTTAAATTAGCTTTATTTTGTACATTAACATAACAGATATCCATACAGCAGTAGATAGGCTATTAACCTGTATCCTGTTACATATTATTACATTTAGTATATTTAGACTTCTTATTACATTTAGTATATTTTATCTTACATCTTATATTTTAGTATTATGTCTATTGTTTGTTTTTTTCTCTTTTTATATTGCTGCTGGTCTCTGTGAGTTACCAAACAAATTTCGTTGTATGACTACAATGAAAATAAAGGTTTTTTACATTACTTTACATATGTGTGCAAAAAGAGTGCAAAGCTAAACATGCACACTGTCTGTATATGTGTGTGTGTGTATATATCTGTGTGTGTGCGTCATCTTTGTAACGACATTGTGTGTGACTCATCGTAGCAACTCTACAACAAATACTCATTGGTAAAGTTTTACTGTAGTATTTCTCACAAACGTTACGTGAGATCTTCTTAATTTAAGTCTGTTGTCTGACATAGCTGAGGGAGAAGATTAATGCAAGTAGAAACTGTGGGCGGGGAGGACTAGCCTTAAAGGCGCAGTACAACAAAACCGCTACCTGATACAAAACGCTATAAGATAGAGTCTTATAAAAGGTATAATAAAAAAGCTGATGGGTGTTTTGAGCCTAAACTTTACAGACACATTCTGGAGACACAAAATACTTATCTTAAACTTGGAAAAAAAGGGTAACCTTGGTGCCCTTTAAGTTGTCCCCTAAACAAATCTAAAGTCTTTAAAAAGAATTGTGTAGTTTAAACAAGCAGCTAAATAAATACTTTTTAAGTGCACCATCTGGAAAAAAAGGTGTCATATTTAATTGTTATTAAGAATAAGTTCAATAACATCCAATAAAAAGTTAGATTATTTAAATTGTTTGATTATGATGATGAGGATGTTGATGATGATGAAGATGATAATGACATTATAATATATTCAGATTGCATGAGTAATTTTAACATAATCATTAAATCATTAATTTAACCTATTGTTATTATTATTATTATTATTATTATTAATACTACTATTATTATTATTATTAGAGTTTATAAACACTTTTTGAGGGGATTAAGTGAACTCAAACATGTAATATAAGTAAACTATAATTAAATAAGTTATATATTACTTTGAAAATTGTCTGGCATTACAATAATGGCAGTCTGATGTTGAATATAGATTATTTTTAATTATCATGAAAATAATTAGGGCTACACAATGTATTAAAAATATATTATGGCAATGATAGTATGTGCAATATTCTTATTGCAGGAAGGTGTGACTAATTCAATATATTTTATATGACAAGCATTTGTGTTGCATGCAGAAAATGTTTATCCACATTTGAACAATTAGATGGGGCCTTAGTATTTTAATACTCGTCTCTCTACTAGATGCTGTTGTGCTATTGGCTAGAGCATCCTAAAGGTGAACCTAAAGCCTCAGAACAGAGAGCTGAAAAGAAATATGAATAGCGAGAGTGGAGATATGTTCGGAAAATAACAAAGAACTAGAATCAGAATACCTGCTGAGGTTATCAGTCATTCGTAGCATTTTAAATAGAATTTTACATAAAATACAGTAGTAAATGGTGTGAATTGTCACTTAAACTAAAGTGTTAGCTCTTTTTTTCTGTCTTTAAGAACTCTCTCTCTCTAGTGTTAGCCATAAATTTCTCTTAACTGGACATGTGTGTCGTGAAATCTCAAACTAAAGTTAGCCATTTTTTTTTTCCTCTTTTGGAACTCTCCTTTTTTTAGCAGTAATCCTCTTAACCAGAGGCGGTGGCAGTGTCCATTCTACATAAACACATCCGTCAGTCTCTATACTCTATATGATGCTGATGGATTGACAGCTTGAGTGTTTTGATTGATTGACGGATACAGTTCAGGTCTATGAGTGCCGCTGTCAGTCAAAACGGCTGTAATGGTGTTGTTAGAGGAGTGTTGCGTAATGCTCGAAATGTTGCTGGACGAGAGCCGATCAATACAAGCCTCCGTCCAGCACAGCATACCACACCCACAGGCTTGAAACACAACCTGACGGATAGAGCAATCGCCACTTGTGCTTTTCTGCCTGTTTACAATAGCAAATCAAATTCAAACTTAATTTGTTACGTACATAGTCATAGACCATATGCAGTGACATGTTCCATCCATCCACTCATGACCTTAAACATAATAACAATTACAAAATAATAATTTAAAGACTTTCAATATAGAGTAAGTGGTTTTAAGAAAAAAAAATGCTAATTCTAAAAATATAAACAATAAAGTCTTTTTTGCTTTATAATGCACAACATTTGCTGCAGTTATAAGTTATGTACAGTGTTGGGTATGCTACTTTAAAAAGTAATCATTTCTAGTTACTAGTTGCTTCTCACACAGTGGGTTAGTTGTGGAGTTACATCATCATAAAAGTAACTAATTACAAGGGAAAGTAACTATTGTTGATGAGATGGGCAATAAATCACAAAAACTTTTTTATTATAAAATAATGTAATCTGTTCTAAATTGAATAATGGATGCATGAATGGATGGATGGATGGATGGATGGATGGATGGATGGATAGAATAGCAAGGTGGATGGATAGCTGGAAGAATGGATTAATTTATGGATGGAAATAGGAAGATGGATGGATGGATAGATGGATGGTTGGATTAGAAATAGGATGATAGATAGATCAATAGAGGGGTGGATGGATGACTGGATTAGAAATAGGAAGGAAGAAAGAAAGATAGATAGATAGATAGATAGATAGATAGATAGATAGATAGATAGATAGATAGATAGATAGATAGATAGATAGATAGATAGATAGATAGATAGATAGATAGATAGATAGATAGATAGATAGATAGATAGATGGATGGATGGATGGATGGATGGATGGATGGTTGGATTAGAAATAGAAAGAAAGAAAGATGGATGGATGGATGGATGGATGGATGGATGGAAGGATAGATGGGTGGGTATATGGATGGATGGATGGATGGATGGATGGATTGATGGATGGATGGATGGTTGGATAGAAATAGGATGATAGATAGATCAATAGAGGGGTGGATGGATGGCTGGATTAGAAATAGGAAGGAAGAAAGAAAGATAGATAGATAGATAGATAGATAGATAGATAGATAGATAGATAGATAGATAGATAGATAGATAGATGGATGGATAGATAGATAGATAGATAGATAGATAGATAGATAGATAGATAGATAGATAGATAGATAGATAGATAGATAGATAGATAGATAGATAGATAGATAGATAGATAGATAGATAGATAGATAGATAGATGGATGGATGGATGGATGGTTGGATTAGAAATAGAAAGAAAGAAAGAAAGAAAGAAAGAAAGAAAGAAAGAAAGAAAGAAAGAAAGAAAGAAAGAAAGAAAGAAAGAAAGATGGATGGATGGATGGATGGATGGATGGATGGATGGAAGGATAGATGGGTGGGTATATGGATGGATGGATGGATGGATTGATGGATGGATGGATGGTTGGATAGAAATAGGAAGCTAGATGAATTGGTACATGGATGGATGGATAAATAAATTAATGATTGGATAGAAATAGGAAGATGGATAGATGGTTAGAAATAGGAAGATAAATGGATAGATAGAGGAATCAATGGATGGACCTATGGGATGGATGGATAGATAGATGGGTGGTTGGATAATAAGAAGATTGATGGATAGATAGATGGATCAATGGATAGATCGATTAATGTATGGTTGGATAGAAATAGGAACTTTGATGGATTGGTAGATGGATGGATGGATAAATACATAAATGCTTGGATAGAAGTAGGAAGATGGATGGTTCAATAGATAGATAGAAGGATAGATGGTTAGATGGATGGATGGTTTGAAATAGGAAGATAAATAGGATAGATAGCTCGGTAGATGGATCAGTAAATGGACCTATGGAATGGATGGATGGTTTGATAGGAACAGGAAGATTGATGGATCAGTAGATGGATGGATGGATGGATAGATGAATAAATAAATGATTGGATAGAAATAGGAAGATAGATGGATCAATGGATAGATGGATGGTTAGATGAATGGTTAGAAATAGGAAGATAAATGGATAGATGGATCAGTGGACAGATGAATAAATAGATGGTTGGATTAAAATAAGAAGATAGATGGATCAGTAGATGGATAGATGGATGAATGGATGGATGGATGGATAGATAAATAAATGGTTGGATAGAAATAGGACGATGGATGAATGGATGCATGGTTATAAATAGGAAGATTAATGAATTAATAGATGGATCAATGGATGGGACCTATTGGATGGTAGGATAGATATAAGAAGATTTGATGGCTAGATGGATCAATGCATGGATGGATGAATGGATAGATCAATGGATAGAAAAAAATACAATTAAAATTGTAAAAAAAAAAAAAAAAGATTTTATCAAAATATAAAGATCAAATAAAAAAATTTAAAATAAAAAGGCATAATAAAATATATTAAAATCAAAACCAAAAATTTAAATAAAATCTTTTTTTAAGTATTACAACATAATAGAGTCCATTGAAATAATAATAGAAATAGAGCCCATTGAACTAACTAATCATCAATTTTGATAAAAAGAAATATAATAATATAATAATATATATATAAAAAATAAAAAACATGTTTAAAGTGTACTGCTGAATAGAATCAATGGTACTAGTTGAGCTTCAGTCATAAACACAGAGCGTGTTTTAAATAACCCTGCCAAGCTCCAGAATGACTTCTGATTTCCGGCTGAGCGGACGATATTTTAACCCAATTTCTTGACGTCTTCTCTGTTTGCGGAGAGCAGTTGGGATGTGTTATGAGGGATTGTGTATGCTGTATTGGGGGAGTGTCATGTCTAGACTGTGTGCCATTGAGCCGATGGGTTTACTGTTATTTTCCACTTTCAGAGGATGAGGACATTTGTCTTTTGAAGCAAATGAGCCTGTAATACGGCTACATGATTGCTATTCAGGACGCAGGGCTTTGAAGATGAGCTCAGTCCATGAAGATTCAAAAGATAATTGTGAAAAGTGTGAATCTTTCTGAAAAACAAAAAAAAAAAAAAAGATTACTATAATGGCTGCTAGAATGAGCCTTATTACACCTTGTGTCAAAAAAAAAACAAAAAAAAACAACAAGCAATATTATCATACAGAAATAAGCCAGCGTATCGTTCTACAAGAGTAAGAATTACAAAATTTCGTACAGAAATACCAGCGCAATCTGTGTATTAGAATAATCCTTTTATTTGCTTTCCTTTGCGATTGACGTAATGATGACGTATTTATTTTTAGCTGTGTAAGGCTTGAATAAAAATAGTGTTTACGAGAACTGAAAGGCTACAGTGCTTCACATTTTCTTTGTGAATTATCCACGCACTGCCCGTACTGTTAAAAATATCACTACTGTCGAAGATATGGTGAGCCAAGAAGATGCACCCTGCACCCATCGCACTGTCCAACATATTCCACATGAGTGTACATGTCAGATGCTCCGGGGAGGCAAATCTGAGAGAGAAAAAAAGTAAGTTTGTGCATAAAAATAAGAGTTATACAACCTTCCTGTGGCCTAATTCTTGCCATTTTAGATATTGTCTTGACAAGAGACCAAAATAAAGAAGCTTTATTTTTTTATTTGTGTCCTTGTTATTGTGTCAGATTGCACACCTTACGTAGTAGGCTACATAATATGGGAAATAAGATATCATATATAATTCCTGGGAATTACCACCAAAATCAAGCCATTTTTATTGCAACAAATCACAAAATATATATATATATATATATATAATTCTTAAAAAACTAGGGGGTTTGTATATTAAAAAACTAGTTGTAAGAAGCTTTATTTTATTAATTATAGTTTTATACAATTATTAATTTATCATAACAGAAGAGTAAATCAGCATATTATAATGATTTCTGATGGATCATGTCACTGGACTTCTTATGCTGAAAAATCAGCTTTGAATTCTGGAATAAATTATATTTGAAACTACATTCAATATGAAAATGTTTTTTATGGTTATGATATTTCACAATTTTAATAAAAAAAAAATTATATAATATATGGCATCTGAAAATACAACACAAAAAATCCTCTGTTTGCAAGCTTACAAGCATAGTTTCTGGTGCCATTAAGAAGTCGAAATGTAGAGAACAAAAGCTGTTCTCGGATATGGTGCTTATCTCACAAATTAATCCACATATTTCCGCTCAAGACTTCTGACGGATGCTTGGATGAGCTCCCGTTAAAATGCCATCTATTCGTTCAGCTCTGATTCAGGACTTCAGGCTTTTTCCACACGTTTCTGAAGTGGTTCCTTGAAGTCCTCTTGTGTGTGTGTTTATGAATATTTTGTCTAATTTGATAGTTCAAATGCTTATTGATACTGTGTATTTATTCACATGGTCAATGAAAGTCCATCCCATGATCCTCAACACTTTACTGTAACTTACTTTACAAGACAAGATGAAAATGATTACTTAAACTAGGTCAATTATTATTCGTTATTTAAACAACCACAATGTAAAAAGCTGGGTTTCACACAATTTCTTCATGTTCACATTTAAGTGGATTGAACATAAAACAATTAAGTTGTTCCAAAACTCAAGAATTTTGTCATTTCAACTGATTTTAAGAAAGTAGTTTAATCAATCAGCAAATAACATTTTTGAGTGTACTTAGATCTTATATGAATGAGTAAATGAATCATTCATTCATTCATTTTCTTTTGGGCTCAGTCCCTTTATTTATCAGGAGTCGCCACAGCGGAATGAACCCCCAACTTATCCATTATATGTTTCATTCAGCGCATGCCCTTCCAGCCACAACCCATTACTTGGAAACACCCATACACTCTCATTCACACACATACACACTACAGACAATTTAGCTTATTCACTTCAACTCTAGCGCATGTCTTTGGACTGTAGGGGAAACCGGAGCACCCAGAGGTGACCCAAGCAAACACAGGAAGAACTTACAAACTCCACAGAGAAATGCCAACTGACCCCACCGAGGCTCGAGCCAGCAACCTTCTTGCTGTGAGACGATGAGTAAATGATCCACAAATTAAAGTTTTTGGGTGTACAGTTCACTTTAGTATGACAGCCTTATTTTTTCCACTTTTAAAAGGCTCCATGTATCTGTGTACTTACAGTCTGAATTATTCATGCTCATCTCTGCATGTGTGCTGTATGTGGGCCTTCCTCACCCGCATCATTTCTGACAGCCGAGAAAGAGAGAGAGAGATTTATTTTTGTTCTTTATTTAGCAAAAAAACACTTATTTAAAACTATTTTTTTTTTTATTTTAAAAACTTTGTAATAAAAAAGGTGCTAGCCCATATATAAGATGGATAAACCGACCGACCGATTGTGTTCACCTTTGCCCTATATGCCCACAGTTCTAAAGTTAATTTTCCAGTATTGGCTTCAAATGAATATGACAGACAGACTGATTGATTGATTGATTGATTGATTGGTTGATTGGTTGATTGATTGATTGTGTTCAACTGTGCCCTATATGCCCATATATAAGATAGATTGACCGACCGACCTATTGCCCTATATGCCCACAGTTCTAAAGTTAATTTTCCAGTATTGGCTTCAAATAAATATGACAGACAGACTGACAGACTGACTGACTGACTGATTGATTGATTGATTGATTGATTGATTGATTGATTGATTGATTGATTGATTGATTGATTGATTGATTGATTGTGTTCACCTGTGCCCTATATGCCCATATATAAGATAGATCGACCTACCGACCTATTGATTGTGCTCACCTATGCCCAATATGCCCACAGTTTTTAAGTTAATTTTCCAGTATTGGCTTTAAATAAATAAGATAGATAGATAGATAGATAGATAGATAGATAGATAGATAGATAGATAGATAGATAGATAGATAGATAGATAGATAGATAGATAGATAGATAGATAGATAGATAGATAAAGAGAGATAGATAGATAGATAGATAGATAGAGAGAGAGAGAGAGAGAGAGAGAGAGAGAGAGAGAGAGAGATGGACGGATTGATGGATGGATGGAAAGAAAGAAAGTGATCTGAGTGACTCTGAAGCCTGTGGTCAGAGCCATTGAGGTTATGTGGTGCGACCAGGCCATAGTCCGCAGGGGCCTGAAGCTCTTGAGTGGAGACACCATGGGGCTAATGGAGTCGCACACCCACTGCCTGAACCTCAAGAGCTGGAGAGAGAGCGTGATGAGCCTGAGGGACTGAGTAAATATGAATGAGCTCTTTCCTCCCACGTGCTCCTCGCTGCAGCAGTCATTGATGTTGTTTTGACATCTGAGTGTGAGAGAACAAAAGCAACAGCGCCTGAAGAGGCCTGAGCTCTTCATCCACGCTGACCAACATGTGGCGTGAGATGAAGCGCAACTGGGGTAGTATGCATGCTCTGAAAAATGTCGGAAAAATTCAGAATGTGAAGGCTAACATCTAATGCGTTACAAAAACAAAAACTGTCTCTCTATCTGTCTTAGCAGTGTGTGAAATCATGCTAGAAACATGTTAGCTTTGTTAATTCATGCTAGAGCAACCTGTTAAAATTGCTAGCATTGTTAATGTCAGACTATGTAAGAACCTGTTAAACATGCTAAATTGTTAAAAATGGCCTTGCATTGTGCTGTAAATGAAACTAGCATTGTAAGCATTGTGTTAGCTAATGTTAGAAGCACCCTAGAACTCTGTTAAAAAATGCTAACATATTTAAAAATAGAATTAGAACCATTTTATTTGCCTTAAATGAGTCCAAGTATCATGCTAAATAGTTAGGAAGTTAATAATAGAAACAAACTACTCCTTTAAAACATGTTAGCATTGTATTAATCATATAAGAAACACATTATAAAACTAGTAAGACATGTTAGCATTGTTTTAAATCACTCTGGAGGCTTTTTAGATGGGGAAAAAAGACTTTGCAGTGTCATTAACTGTCTAGCAGTGTGTGAAATCATGCTAAAAATCTGAAGAAAACGTGTTAGCATTGTTAATTCATGCTAGAGTAACCTGTTAAAATGACTAGCATTGTTTATGCTAGACTATAGGAACCTGTTAAACATGCTAGCGTTGTTTTAAAGATTGTTAAAAATGTCTATGCATTGTGCTGAAAATTAAACTAGCAACCTGTTAATACCTGCTAGCATTGTGTTAGCTAATGTTAGAGGCATCCTTTTAGCAACAATGTAAGAACATGTTAAAGCATGCTAGCATTGTTTTAGATATTGTTAAAAACATCGCAACGTTGCGCTGAAAACGAAACCTCTCAAAACATGCTAGCATTGTGTTGGCTAATGTTAGAAACATCTTAGAAGTCTGTTAAAATATGCTAGTATAATAACATGTTATTAAACTGGAAATAAACTAAGCATAGTGCTAAATAAAGTTAAGAAACAAATAATATTAGAGACAAACTAATTCTGTAAAAGAGCAGGTTAGCATTGTTTTAATCATGTAAGGATATTAGAGAACTGGTAAACATGGAACATTGCTAGCATGTTTCTGAGATCATTTAACAGTGCTAGCATATATAGCGGGTTTAAAACTATGGTAATATATGTCTTATCAGTTTGCTAATGTGCTTTTAACATGTTTTAAAACATGTTAGCATTGTTTTAAAACATGTTAAAAGCACATTAGCAAACTGATAAGACATATATTACCATAGTTTTATACCCGCTATATATGCTAGCACTGTTAAATGATCTCAGAAACATGCTAGCAACTTTCTTAAATTGTAGTTGCATTGTGCTAATTCATGTTAGAAATGTCCTTGCTTTGTGTTGAAGCATGCTAAAACAAGCACACAGATACACAATCACTCCAATGATTTTCCCATCTTTTAATGGTCAATTTGTGGAGTTTTCTGAAGCACTGTCTTCTTTTAGACAGTGTATGTGCATGTGTTTCCTCTGAATCAGACGGAAAGTCCAGAGCAGCAGTTAACCACAGTGAGCAAATAAACGGTATTACGAACTTGCATGATGAGCTGCAATTATCTTGTTTGTGGAAAGCAGAGTAAAATTTGGGAGCATCCCAGTCCTGCGCGCTGCTCTCTGTGGATGTTCATATGTACAGTGCAGTAGATAATGTTTGTGTGTGTGTTTTGACTCTCTATCTGGCTAACAGTTTAGGTGGGTTCTTAAAGGGTTAGAGTTGGGCATTTCTGCTTCGTTTTCCACTGTCCATGTTTAATACTACTTTAATAACATGATTTTTTTTTTCTGTGGTAAAACTAATCAAAAATTTGTCATCATCAATACTACTACTACTACTACTACTACTACTACTACTACTACTACTACTACTAATGATTATTATTATTAGTAGTAGTAGTTGTACTATTATTAACATATTATTAATATTATTATTATTATTATTATACATAATATACAAATAATAATAATAATGATAATAATAATTATTATTATTATTATTATCTTTGTTATTGTTGTTATAGTTGTTATTATTATTAATATAATCATCATCATCATCATCATTATTATTATTATTATTATTATTATTATTGTTGTTGTTATCATTATTACTATAATAATAATAATAATAATAATAATTATTATTATTATTATTATTATTATTATTAATAATAATAATAACATTATCATCATCATTATATTAGTATTAATATTAATATTATTATTCTCATTATCATTATTTTTATTATTATATTATAAGTATTATTATTATTAATATTAGTAGTAGTAGTAAAATTATTATTGTTATTATTATTATTATAACAGCATTTTTGTAAATATAATTGTTGTTGTTTACAGTCTTCTTTTTCTTCTTCTTCTTCTTAATCAATCAATTAATAAAAAGCAAAAAACACAAATAATACAGAAAATATTTTGTAAAACTCGAACTTAACTCTTGTAACCCCAGTAATAAAAAAAGGCATAATAGTAATATTATTTGATGGTATCATTTGAGGGTGTTGTTTTTTAACTAATCTAGTGGCCCTATGGTACTTACTGTACATACAAGAAAAAGAAAAAGCTGAGTCTTCAGACTTTGGCTACCACTGCCAGTGTATGCAGAGACATCTTTATTTTTCCTCTTCTTTTCTTTATTCTCATCCTTGTGATATGCAATTTGATGTTCGCTGGCTTGATTTCGCTCATCTTTCATTTATTGTCAGCCATTCATTCTAGCAAATGTGTCATCAAGACATTACACCAATGTTTCTTTTTCAGGTTATTAATGCTGGCATATAAAACAGACGGAGGCCTTAGCCTCACGTGTTTCATTCTAATGAAACGCTGTAATATCTGTTTGCAGCTGGACAGTTTCACACACACACACACACACACACACACACACACACACACACACACACACACACACACACACGCACACGCACACACACACACACGCAGGATTATAAATAGCCTAAATCAATAATAAATGACGGCGTATTTCACATATTTGGAGTTGGGCTTCAGTGCCCTGAGGGGGAAGGATGAAAATATCATTCTTGCAGTCTGTATTCCAGCTCTGTGGTTCTCCCTGGAGTACGGCGAGGCTTCTTGTTTATACTGTCGCATCCATCTTTTATTTATTTGCCTCATCTGTTTGGCTGCAGATTTTCTCCATTCAGAGCTGATCATTAGAGGAGCTGCATTATTTACCATTCTGGCTGAAAGCAGGAGAGAAATGGAGACAGAAGCAGTGTCCTGTATGCACACGGCTGTTTTAGCACATTTAAAGCAGCGCTGGAGGAAGTGGCAGTGTGTTTGATAGAGATCGATGGTTGTTTTTTAAGATCAGTAATGATTGGATTAATGATTGAATACTCTTTAGTAGCCAATTCTGAAATGATCAGACTTTGTAATGCATATATATGTTAATAATTAAATATACATAGTAGTTCATAGGACTGGGCTGATAAATGATGTTATATTGAATCATGATAAAATTGATGTCAATAACAGTGATTAGCTGGACTCTTTTTATATTGATCTAAGAGCCAATCACACAGCAGAGATTTGTAACAACGGGGGACTAAAAGGGTGTTGATATTTTCAGCCAGTGAAAATGTATCCGGCGAATATGTTATGCTATTTAATAAACCCTCTAATTTTTTATGGCTTCAGTCATTGTTGGGATACCCTTTTTAAATCTGTAAGCATTAACAACTGATATCGAAATATATGGTCATTTAATGTGGAAATAATAATTGATATTGCATTATTGCCATATTGCCCAGCCCTATAGTTAATGAGAATATTGTTTATTGTTATCATTGTTATTTTGATAGGTTTATTTATGTTTTTGTTTTGCTAATTTTTTATCGGTGCAATGTATATTTAAAATAGTTATGTATAGTACATTTAATAAATAATAGTAAATATATTATATTATAATATATTATGGATAACATATATATTTAATATAATAGATAGCCTTAAAATCTAGCATAAAAACTTTTTCTCAAGGCCATGTACTTTAATTTCAGTTGTATTGTTTAAACATTGGTGAACAATATTCAATAATAATAATAATAATATTAATAATAATAATAGCAATAGCAAAATGTACAGATTTAATCATGAAGATTATATATTTTATTGTATTTTAATTTATTAAAAAAATTATTGAATTTATCTGTAATGCAATAATAATAATAATAATAATAATAATAATAATAATAATAATAATAAAATATATTTAATAGAAAAATATACAGATTTAATCATGAACAATTGTTTATTTTATTGCAACAACATCAACAACAACAATAATAATAAAATATATTTATTCGAAAAATGAACAGATTGAATCATGAAAATGTTGTATTTTTGTGTTTTTATTTGAATTAAAATATTTATTTTAATGCAATAATAATAATAATAGTAATAACAATAATATTAATATATTTAATCAAACAAATACACCGATTTAATATGAAAATTTTTATATTTTATTATATTTTTATTTACTTTATAAGTGTATTATTTTATTTGTAATGCAATAATAATAATAATAATAATAATAATAATAATAATAATAATAATAATAATAATAATAATTAATAAATAATATTTAATAGTAAAATACACAGATTTAATCTTGAAAAACTATTTTAAAAATATTTTATTTTTAACACATTTATATTACTGTCTATTGTTTAGGGAAATACTAATATTTAAAAATCTAGTTTTCATCACTTTGTTCCTGTATGCAATCTGTATGTGCATGTACTGTATATACACATGTTGTTATTATGTGTACTGTGTGTGTGTGTGTGTGTGTGTGTGTGTGTGTGTGTGTGTGTGTGTGTGTGTGTGTGTGTGTGTGTGTGTGTGTGTGTGTGTGTGTGTGAAATAGATAAAATAATAATAATTTTGTCATAAAATGATAGGATGTAATTACTAATAAAATCATTTTAATGTATAATGTACAGAGTATTAATCATATTATTATCGTTATTAATATTATTGGTATTATTATTATTATTATTATTATTATTATTATTATTATTATTATAAAGATGACTGTTATCAATTCTTTCAGGGACCTCATAATAAGGCTATGAAGAATCTGAAACAAGCCGTACATAAAAGTTCTTAAAGTACAGAATCAAGATCAATTGATGTTTTTATTTTCCTGTATTTTTCAAATGTTACAGTGTAGTGGAAACATCGCAACATTTCCGCCCACCTTCACACATCCTGCTAAAGTTTCCCTTCTTCCCCTCACTTTTACATTCATTCTATTTCTGCCCGCTTTATCAGCGTGAATCTGTTGTTCAGTCCTCAAATAATCCCAAGTGAGAGTTTGTATCCGGGATCATTCCGAGGCTGTCATGGAACAGGTTTCCCACTGGTGGAGCAGAGCTACTTTGCATGAGCTTCAACCACACTTTTTTTTTTCTGGCTTCACTTTATGTGTTTGAAGCCCAGGTGTTTTTCAATGGCCACTTGTTGATCAGAGCGGCTCACTGACATCACTGCTAAAACTCTTTGACTGGAGCTTGTTGTTCTTCATGCTCAGCCTATTTTAGGCCACGGCTGTGTGTTTACGTGCCTGTTATCTCTGAAAATCGGTTTGTTGAGAAGAAGTGTTTGCGTCATGGACTCTGTTCCGGTCGCTCAGGTCCGGCTGCATTTTTACATTTCCTGCAGAAAATGTCAGTCTTAATGTGTTCTAATATTGATTCGGATCAGGCCTGTCACAATAATCAATACACCAACTTATTGCACAACACATGATCTCAATCAATTTTGGTGATGCAATGTACACACACTTTATTAGGTATATCTAGCACGAGGTTGGACCCAATTTTGCCTTCATAACTGCCTTAATACTTCATAGCATAGATTCAACAAGGTACTGGAAATATTCCTCAGATATTTTGGTCCGTATTGACATGATAGCACCATACAGTTGCTGCAGATTTGTACATGCATGATGCAAATCTCCCGTTCCTCCACATCCCAAAGGTGCTTTATTAGATTGAGACTGGTGACTGTGGAGGGCATATGAGTACAGTGAACTCATTGTCATGTTCAAGAAACCAATCTGATATGATTCCCGCTTTATGACGTGGCGCATTATCCTGCTGGAATTAGCCATAGAGATGGTTGTGCGTGAAAGTCCCAGTAGATCCGCAGCTTCTGAAATACTCAGACCAGCCCGTCTGACACCAACAACCATGCCACATTCAGTCACTTTAATCACATTTCTGCCTCATTCTGATGCTCGGTTTGAACTGCAGCAGATCGTCTTGATCATGTCTACATGCCTAAATGCATTGAGTTGCTGCCATGTGATTGGCTGATTAGAAATTTGCATTAACGAACAGTTAGATAGGTGTACCTAATAAAGTGGCCGTTATATGTGTATCGCCCATACATAAAAAGCAATATTTTAGCTGATTGGGCAATCTCTCTATCTCTATTGGAGATGTCAGTATCAGTATGGTTAAAAAACACTAAAGTGTTTACTGTAAATTACTATAGTATATTTTCATGTGGGTGTCTGACGACTGAAAATACATCTGGTAGCAGATATTGCAGCCTCTGTTACTTTTTACCTTGCTCTTTTTTTGACATACAATATATGATATGCATGAATTATTTAAATAATTATTTATTTAAATATGAATTTTAATAATTAATACTGCAAAACATCTATTAGATGTCAATTTCCGGATGTTAAATTAGCGTTTAGAATTTGTCTTTACAATGTTTACATTTTTGAATATTCATTTTAAGCACATTTATCAGATCCTTGAACACAGCAGATGTTTTCCACAAGCGATCTTTAAAATGCATCTTACAGTACATATCTGCAAGCTTGAATAATGACTTGATGCTTTTTTGAATTATTATGTTCAACACTGTTATTTTCTCTAAACATTTCAATTTTTTATTTTTTTTTTTACAGTAATTTCAAGGAATCTCACAGCACTAGTTGGATGATAATTTCTTTCACTAAAAGGAAGAACCAACGCTTAAAAAAGCACCAGAATTACTGAAAAGAGTCAGTCCTTAAACATTCCTTCTAAAATCACACAAAACTGGTTAGGTTGCCTTTTTTTTCTTCTTAAAATAACCACATTTTTCTCTAACGATATGTTCCCCTTTAAGGGATAGTTCACCCTCAATTGAAAAGACTGTCATCAATTACTCACCCTTCACTTGTTCCAGACCTGTTCCTTGATTCTGTGGAACACAAAAGAAGATATTTTGAAGAAAGTTCTGAAAATCTCTAACCATTGACTTCCATTGTATTAGTTTTTCCCACTCTGAAAGTCAATGGTTACAGGTTTCTTCATCAAAATATCTTCTTTGTGTATAAATCTTGTGGAGAAAGAAACTCCTTAAGCTTTGCAACCACTTGAGGGGAAGTAAACAGTGAATACGTTTTCATTTTCGGGTGAACTATCCCTTTAACCGACGAACTCTTGTGCGCGAGCCAAAGCAATAATCATAAACTTTTTGTATGTCTATCCATTCTTGGTTACAGGGCAGTAAACGATCCTCTGCACAACTCAAACTACACTGCTTATCGCTAATTTACATACTCTGTCCTTTGTACTAAAGTACTCCAACTAATCTGAAGACAGAGGCTTTGTTGATTACATTTGGTCTTTTGTGATGTTGGAGAAGATTTATCTTGGTGCGAGTTTGTTTATGTGAGAGCCGGGATTGTGTTCTCTCTCCCTATTTTGGGCTGAGCTGAGTTTTAAGGCTCCAGGCTCTTTGTAAAGGATCCAGCAGCACTTCGTTTGGGTGTTGGCCGTGTGGTATTGTTTGCTTGGCGTCGCTGTATGAAAGGGATCTGTAGGATAAATATTTCAGCGCTCTCTCCTTCTCTCCCTCGTCTCTTTCTCTCTCTCTCCCTCTTTCTGTGCCCGTATCTGTACACACTGCGTATTGATTAACATTGAGCCCAAGTAAATGTGCCATTGATTTTCTGCTTTGTTAAGCGCCAGGCTTTACCAACGTGACCTGTCGGGCATGCCGTCCCATGAAGATGGACGCAGTTTCCCTCCTCCCCCAAAAAATTGGTGTGTTCATTAGGGGTGGGACGGTTCACTAAATTGTCAGTTCGGATTTTATCACTGTTCGGTGGTCACGATTTTTGGGTTGAATGAGTTTAGATTGGAAACAACCATATCGTATCTAGGACTTACTTTGCAATGTTTTGTTTTCTGTGATATACAGTTGAAGTCAGAATTATTAGCCCAGCTTTGGATTTATTTTTCCTTTTTTAAATATTTCACAAATGATGTTTAACAGAGCAAGGACATTTCCACAGTATGTCTGATAATATTTTTTCTTCTAGAGAAAGACTTATTTGTTTTATTTTACCCAGAATAAAAGCAGTTTTTAATTTTTAAAAGCCATTTTAAGGTCAAAAATAGTAGCTCCTTTAAGCTATATTTTTCCTACTGTTTACAAAACAAACCATTGTTATACATTAACATGCCTAATTAACCTTACCTGCTCAGTTAACCAAATTAACTTAGTTAAGCCTTTAAATGTCACTTTAAGCTGTATAGAAGTGTCTTAAAAATATCTAGTCAAATATTATTTACTGTCATCATGGCAAAGATAAAATAAATCAGTTATTAGAGATGAGTTATTAAAACTATTATGTTTAGAAATGAGTTGAAAAAAAATCTCTCAGTTAAATAGAAATTGGGAAAAAAAATAAACAGGGGGGCTAATAATTCTGACTTCAACTGTATTAGCCCTCCTGAAAAATTAGCCCCCCTGTATATTTTTCTTCTCAATTTTTGTTTAACAGAAATAATATTTTTTCAACACATTTATAATCATAATAGTTTTAATAACTCATCTCTAATAACTGATTTATTTTATCTTTGCCATGATGACAGTAAATATTATTTGACTAGATATATTTTCGAAGTACTAGTATTCAGCTTAAAATAACATGGCACAAGGCATAATTAAATTACCTACACCCTGCTGAAAAATTCAGCTTAAACCAGCCTAGGCTGGTTGGCTGGTTTTAGCTGGTTGACCAGGCTGGTTTTAGAGGGGTTTTGGTCATTTCCAGGCTGGTTTCCAGCCATTTCCAGCCTGGTCTTAGCTGGTCATGCTGGAAAATTACCAGCCAAATCCAGCTAAAACCAGCTTGACCAGCCTGGTTTAAGCTGGATATAGCTGGTTTTGGCTGGACTCCCAGCTTGGTTAGGCTGGTCAAGCTGGTTTTAGCTGGTCATCTCCTGGAAATGGCCAAAACCCCTCTAAAACCAGCCTGGTCGACCAGCTAAAACCAGCCAACCAGCCTAGGCTGGTTTAAGCTGGATTTTTCAGCAGGGAGTCTCAGAAATAAAGGTATGTGAGCTGTGACTGGGGTGTATACCTTTTCAAAAGGTACACATTTGTAATTAAAGGGTCTTTATTGGTACCTCGAAAGTATGTATTAGTACCTACAAATTTTAAGAGGAACTATTTTGTACTTTTTAGGTACTAATATGTACCCTTGGGGTATTAATATGGACCTTTTAGGTACAAATTTGTATCTTTTAAAAATTACCCACCCCAGTGACAGTTCCCGTGCCTTTATTTCTGACAGTGTAGGGTAGTTAGGTAAGTCGTTTTATAATGATGGTTTGTTCTATAACTAATCTGAAAAAATATATAGCTTAAAGCTAATAATATTGACCTTAATATGTTTTTTTTTATTATGATTAAAAACTGCTTTTATTCTATCCGAAAAAAAACAAAAAAACAAATAAGACTTTCTCCAAATGAAAAAATATTATCGGAAACACTGTTAAACATTCTTTCCTTTTGTTAATTGTTGTTTAGGAAGTTATTATTGCGACTTGAACTGTATATTGCCAGATGAACATAATTTCACTAGATGACTTAAATAGCTCGATTTGGAAAGGTTTCATCTTTTTAGACCAATTGAGATATTTATTAGGGCAATGAATCTGCATAAATTGAACAAATTGTAATCATAGATAAATACAATGAAGCAAAAAAAGAGAGAAAAAAAAAGAAAATGCTTTAACTTTATTCAGACATGGAAATTGAATAATCAAATGTAACATCAAATGAATGATGCACTACAACACCTGTACACGTCATCATATGTCATTACAATCTCTTGCTTCATATGAGATTGACGACGGCGACTGCTGTTATTCCAGTTGTGTTATTTTTGGTATTTATCTTCAGGAAATCACTGAAGGCATATATCATGTTATCATAATGATCTAATGTGGCAATAAGATCGTAACTGTACTGTGTGTTTACACAGTGGCCATATCCATATATGTAAACACACCAAAAACAACATGAACATTATAGCAGACTCTGTAAAAAGCTCATTCTCAGCCACCACACTTTTCTGACAGGGCATTCAAGTGTCATCGAGTAACAGACTGTTGTGGGACTGCTAAATAGGAGTTACTATCATAGATTATGGATAAAATTTAGCAGTTTTTTATTTTAGTGTTTTTTTAAAGCATAGGGGTTAAACATGAACATGGTTATGAATGTATTTAAACACATGCTTGTTTGTTGGTAAAAATTCGTAATAATCACAAGACAAAATGCTAATTTTTGCATCTCCTGATTCCGAGTGCAGCTGTGCTGGCGTTGCAGATGGTGTCTTCTAGGAAATATTCTCACCCCTTGGTTTTGAGTGTGGTCCTGAAAAATCTCAGTTTCAAGGGGTATCTAGCCTTTTCCCCTCAGCCCTACAAGCTAAAGAGAATTGGGACACCCCTAAGAGGGGGTAAGGGATAGAATTTTTGATTGGGCCTAAGAGGTGTTGTAAACTCTGGAGAAACTAATCAAAGTTCAACTATTATGGGATGGAATAGACTGTGGTGGGCCGTAACCATAGTAACACACCAACAAATTGCATCAATCGGCTGTAACTGCACCTACATAAAAGAACGGCTGACGAGATGCAGAGAGAGAGAGAGAGAGAGAGTGAGAGAGAGCGAGAGCACTGCAGCCGGCAGGTACCCATACTGTGGGATATCCCATATTACAAGTCAAATACCAAAACACACGCTGAACCGCCAACTACTCTAGCATGTTCTCACGCAGCGTTTGCCCTTCCAGCCACAACCCAATACTGGAAAAACTCCCATACACTTTTGTATTAACACACTATGGCCAATTTTGTTTACCTAATTCACTTGTACCACATGGCTTTGGACTGTAAGGGAAACCGAAGCACCCAGAGGAAACCAACACAGGGAGCACATGCAAACTCCACACTGAAATCCCAACTAATCCAGACGGGACTCGAACCAGTGACCTTCTGGTTGTGAGGCGACAGTGCTCACCACTGAGCCACTGTGCTGCCACTAGAGTCTTCATAGACGTCAGTATGTTGTGTCAAATGATGGAGTTTGTGGCTCGAAATCCCAATGACCGTCCATTAGGGATGTAACGGTATCAGAATTTCACGGTACGGTAATACCTCGGTATCAATGTCACGGTACGGTATTTATTGAATCATTTACAGGAAAAAACAAAACTTATGAAAATACTCCAAAAAAGAGCCAAAAGTGTCAATGACATACAAATTAGCCATCTATCTGTAAGCTTTGAAACAGGAACTTCAATTTTAATAACAAAAAAAATATTAAACCATGTAAAAAAAAATTTAAGTTTTTAATTTAGTATTGTTGAAAACTCATCACATTCAACATTTAATCACTCACTCACTTAGATAGAGATGGGTTTAAAGGAAAATTATCATATAAATATAATCTGGTAAAAGCTGGTATCTCTGGGCATTTACAATGTCCCCTGCAACAGAAAAAAAACCTCTCATTTGGTACTGAGGTTTCTGGGACAAGAGAGATATGACTTATATGACTTATTTCTCGAGCGCCGAAAACGGAGCTTTTCGAAAACGCTGGAGAGGCCGTTTTCATTCTGAAACCTGCTGCTCCGTCTCAGTGTGGATGGGGAAAGACGGAGACATCTGAAAACGGAGGCGGGGCTGCAAACGTTCGCCTATCTGATTGGGGCTTTTCCTCAATATTAAGTAGCCCACACACAGTTCAGTCTCGCATCCTCTTCTTGTAAGTTAAGACTTCGCAAGTTTGATCAAGGCTGCAGTCTCCCCCTTCTCAGTTTGATATGGAAAACATACCGAGGACACGCGTAAATCTTCAAAGGGAACAGTGTACTTTATAACTTCATTCACATCACCTTGGCTACGTTGTTTCACTTTCTCAACAATAAAATGTAAACATGATTTAAGGAACTGCCTATTTCCTTTTTAATATTAGAAAACAGACAGCAGAAATGTTGAGGCGTCGTGCTGCATATATGAGCGTCATCTTCACTGTGAGGATATTTATAACAAAACGGAGCCTATAACAACTACCTCCTTTCAATTTCAGTGAAAATACGAAACGCACCCTCACTTTTGTTGAATATCAGTTTTAATAATCGACAATTATAAAAGTATCACATACAATAAGTTTATACATTGTAGGAATTAAAGGCAAGCGATCAGTCAATGTACCTGGATTAATCATTAACTTATCTTTGCGCTTAACCAAAACATGTTACTCGTGAAGTAACTTAATAGATTCCAATGACCAAAGTCAGGGAATTGGCCTATGTCGTTAGATAAAGACAACAACATGAATGAAATATCACGTTTAGCAAATATAGTGAGATTAGATCCAGCGGAAGATGCTTGATGAGCAGTCCGACAAGCAGAGCTCTCATCTGGGTAGAAATGCTGGAGCGCTTGCCCGAGAGTGTCTGTGGTCACGTGATGTGCGTTTTCAGCGTTTTGGTGTGGACGGAGAGCTGTTCAGAAACACTGGGTAAAACGCGAGTGTGGACGCGGATCATTTTCATTCTACAACGCCGTTTTAAAACTAAAACGCACTCTTGTAAAAGGGGCCTTAGAGTTTTACAGCTCTTTTTGATCCCCGCTTCTAGCAGCACACTCCATTTCCGCATTACTGGATCTGTAGCGACAACAGACCGCAAGGGATGATGGGGATTGTAGTTTTCGCTACCTCCGGTTCGCTTCATTCGCCTGAGCAAATTTTCTCAGAAGACCTATAGTTTTACCGAGTCATGCGACTTCGGTAATATCGAAAAAAATTAATATTGCGGTATGACGGTATTTACAATACCGTTACATCCCTACCGTCCATCCATCATGCCTCTAATGTTCTCATTTGTAAAAAATTTTTTATTATTCTGAAGCACCTCGCTCTCAGGCTTTGCTTATAACCATTAATTATTCAATGACAAAAGAGCTAATCATGCGTGTTGTGTTTTTCTTCCCAATAATGGCGACCTCCATATTTAGGATACTCATGCCAAAATATATCATTACGCCATTATATGGTGTTTGTTTTTGTCCCGGCTTTAGCGATTGTGAAATAAATAGCTTGATGTTTTAAGAGTCCTGGGATTTCCCTGAACAATGAGCTGGAGATGATCGATGGCCGTGCGCGCTGCTTGAAGCTCATGATCGTCCAGATATTCCTGTCCGACGAGTCAATCGATCAATAAAATGCAGAGCCGGAGTGGATCTGTAAATGAGCTTCATAGAGCCAGCTGGGAAGGGGAATGTGTGATCAGATGAGATGAGATGGGTGGTTACGCTGTTGATTTCCATTCTGGTCATTTTTTAAAGAGGTAGTTTGTTTAGAAATAAGAGCTGGCAGCTGGATGTCTAAACTCTCAAGACTTACCTTCTGATATTTTGTGATTTTAGTGATCTTGCATTCTTAAGGTTCTTTGTTAGCATTGGTGGTTCTTTGTGTAGTCAAAAGGTTAATTTGAAAAACTTTGATTAACTTCGTTCAGTTAAGAATGTTATGGAGCAAAATATAAATGAATGAAATATCCGGAGTGTAAAAATCTCTAAAGAAATATAAAAACTAAAAATTAAGTTTTTTTTAATATTTACTTTAAATGATTATTTAATCAAAAATGACTAAATATTTTATTATTTTATATATATATATATATATATATATATATATATATATATATATACACACTGCTACGAGTGTCATATTGCGTTTATACAACAGTTTGACGGCATAATTGTGTATATAAAAACAAAATCAAACATAAAGAGTCTCAAAAACCCTTTTGTATGTGGAACTACTTTCTTCTGGATTCAAATCATGAGCTGACAGTTAAACAGTTGAGCAAGCATCTTTTAAACTTTAGATCTGTAGTTTCTGCTTTTTGCTGAATGTATGTGGGCGGAGTAATACACAAAGGGTAAAGAGGCTGTAGGAGCTCTGATATTGCAGTATATCGCACGGCTATCAGCCAATAAGATTTGAGAACCAGACAGAACTGTTGTATATATATATATATATATATATATATATATATATATATATATATATATATATACTCTACCTGAAAAGTCTTATCACCTAAGTTGTAGGAACAACAAATAATAACTTAAATAACTTAAAAACAACACCTTCAGATTGTTTTTTTTCTTGTTTTAATACGATCAACATAAAAACATTAAACTGGAGCCTGAGGACAACATGCTCTCACGGCAAGTCGTAACTTTTTCATTTAGTAGTTAATTCATATGAATACGATCTCATTTGTACAATTTAGTACGATTTGCTTATCCACCACCGTTTGGGTTTAGGGGTGTGTTTGGGTGCCACGCCTCCTTTTTTATATCGTACATTTTCGTACGACTGGGCTCGTACAAATTAACCTCTAAACTGACTTGACGTGAAATAGTTACGTTTTCTCGAGAACACCTCAATGTGGTATGGCAGGACATAGATGTGGACTTTCTCTGTCACACTGATGCTGATTTGCTGATTTAGGCATCTGAATCTAATCAAATGAAATGAACAGTTTGCAAGTTTGCGCCATCCAATGGACACAATTGGAACAGCAGTTACTTTTATTGAAAAAATTGCATCTCATTTTTATACTTTACATAATAATTTTGCGGGCCGGATTAAACCCGTTTGTCGGCCTGATATGGCCTGCGGGCTGTATGTTTAAGAACCCTGGCTTAGACAAGGGGTTTGTCACTTAACAGAAATAATGTAAAGTATAGAATATAAAGTCATGCTGCAGTGGATAAAGAATTAATGTTGAGTATGACTCCCATGAGCTTGCATACATATCTGCAATGACTCAAATAATACATTTATAAATTGTTAAAGTAAATATTATTAATCTGGAATGTCAAAGAAAGCTTTCTTGCAGGACTCCCAGAGTTCATCAAGATTCTTTGGATTCATTTTCAATGCCTCCTCCTCCTTATCCTAGACATGCTTAATAATGTTCATTTCTGGTGTCTGGGCTGGCCAATCCTGGAGCGCCTCGACCTTCAGTACCTTTCAGGAACATTAATGTGGAGGCTGAAGTATGAGAAGGAGTGCTATCCTGCCTAAGAATTTGCCCTCTCCTGTGGTTTGTAATGGGCAGCACATATCTAGATACCTCAGGCTGTTTATGTTGCCATCCACTCTGCAGATCTCTCACACACCCCTATACTGAATGTAACCCCAAACCATGATTTTTCATTCACCAAACTTGACTGATTTGTTTGAGAATCTTGGCTCCATGCGGGTTCCAATAGGTCTTCTGCAGTGTTTGTAATGGGTGGAATGCAGTTCAACAGATGATTCATCTGAAAAATCTACCTTTGATTCTGTTTTAGAAAATCCACCAGTTGCTTAAGTGATTATTTTTTATTCTATTGAAACAGAAATAGCTGCACTTTTGTTTTGCCGTAAACATTTATATACAAATGAATACAGCATATACAGTCAAGCTCTGCTCTGCATACTGTAAAAAAACTAAATGTGTATGAATTTTCTCTGTATTCCTGATATGCTTTCTGAAAAATAGTCATTATGCTTTGTGAATTAAGTACTTATTTTACTCTTAAAATATATTAAACACATCCTTTTTTGTTTTTCCCTCAGACGCCTTTCCATAGAACTCAACCTGATGTTATGACTCACCTCAGAGCTTTCTGCTGTGGTTTACGTCTTTTCCCTGCAAACATTGTATATAAATTGAATGGGGGGGAACACTTCCCTAACTAGAGCTGCAGAAAAAGTGGGTGGTCACCGTAGCGCTCTATGTAAACATCAGAGTAGTGTGCTAATGAGAGAGAGAGAGAGAGAGAGAGAGAGAGAGAGAGAGGGAGAGTCTGGAGCTTCTGTGAATCTGCCCCGTGTTCCAGGAAACTACAGCAGTGCACATAAACACTCAGCATGCCTGCAACGGCTCTGTGATGTCACCAGCTGAGCGAGTGAGCAAGAGAAAGAAAGAGAGAGAGAGAGGGAGGGGCAAGCGAGCCTGACGGAGTGAGAGATACAGACACAGCCGGAGGGAAGAGCGAGTCAGTGAGAGCGAGACGGGGAATGTGAAAGACACACACTCAGCTCAGCGCTGGTCGAGGCATCGTGGGAGTCGCTGTGCGCGTGTTGTAACCCCTCCGGCTCGCTGTCTGCCGTCTCTCCCTGCTCTGGACGTGAGGGGCTGATGGGTAAGCAGCGTTTCTGTACAGGCTGTTCTGAGTGGGCGGACTGGTGCGCTTTAATGCATGGTGCTGAGATACCCGAACGCTGGGCTGTGGGTGGGTGTGTGTGTGTAAACGCACGCTGCATCCTTGAACACTGTCTAGTGAGTGATGAGGACACTTTATTGTCACTGTGTCGTGTGTTTGTTTGTAAGGGGTGCCTCTGGGCTCGATCCTGTATGTTTGGTGAGGATGGAAAGTAGGGTGTGACGACGGATGGACGGAGGGATCATTCTGTACCGTTTGTACTGTGATAGATGCGTCCATGTGGTGGTTATGTTGTTTACACGTGAGAGCAGTGGAGAACCGTGGATTAATGGGAAATGCAGAATGGGACGTGTCCCGAACAAGTCAAGACGAGGAACTTGTTATTAAAGGGTGTTTGGCAACAAGAGGTGCAGATTTTTTTTGTTCTTTTTTTACAGTTGCTGAGCAACTTGCCGCATTCATGTAGAATTCAACTGATGAGCTCACATGAGTGCAGTTATTGGATATTTTATAACATGTAGCAGATGTTGGCTTATCCAATCAGAATTGAGAGTTGGCTGTTAAAATGTTATCTTGTTCCAAAGTTAAAATAATTCTAAATATTTAAAAGTATTTAATTTGGAAGTACTTGTAATTAATTAGGGCTGCATGATACTAGAAACAATTACACATTGATATATATATATATATATATATATATATATATATATATATATATATATATATATATATATATATATTTTATTCATTTACTTTTTCTGTTATAGGAATATAATTTCAATAGATGGGTTGAATGAAGGTTTGTAAAGAATTTATAATGTTAGATTGATTGGGAAGATTTTGCAGGCGAGTGCAGAAAATATAATTCAAGTTTATTGTCAAATACCAAAACTTACTTTCCTATCAAATGATTAAAAAACAAATCAACAAAAAAGGTTTGCGTACCAAAATGTGACACGAGAACTATTTATTCAATTTTTCATTCATTCATTCATTTTCCTTAGCCCCTTATTTATTAGGGGTTGCCACCGTGGAATGAACCGCCAACTACTCCAGCATGTTTTACGCGCTCCCATACACTTTCGCATTTACACACTATGGCCAATTTTATTTACCTTATTCACTTGTACCACATGTCTTTGGACTGTAAGGGAAACCGAAGCACCCGGAGGAAACCCACACCAACACGGGGAGAACATGCAAACTCCACACAGAAATCCCAACTAGTCCAGCCGGGACTTGAACCCGTGACCTTCTAGCTGTGAGGCGACAGTGCTAACCACCGTGCCGCCCTCTAGAGAACCAATTGTTTGCTTTTCCCTAGTGTCCTATCACAAGTGTTCATAGACGAGGCTTTGTATAGTTTTGAGCACAATAGGTCTTGTATAATAAGTAAACTATTTATATTGTCACCTTAGAATTATAAGATTCTATCTGAAATTTTTGTAAAAATTGAGTTATTGACATATTCATATTAAATCATAACTCGTTATTCATTTGTCAAAGTTACAAACAAGACATTTTCTTAGGCCTGAATGCTTTTAAAACATTCACAGAGTTGGAAGTCTCCAAAACACTTGCAAAATGATCAATTATAATCCGCACTCAACATCGCATAATGCATATACTTGCGATGTGACTATTGGGAATGATCACATTGCGATATCAATTATTGTGCAGCACCATAATGAATACATACTAAAAATAAATATAGTAAAAAAATATATATAGCTTTTTAAATATAGTATTCTACCCACAAGGTTACATGTGTGGAGTTGGGAGCCTGTTGTTAAAATGTAATATCTTTCAAAGTCAAAATAGTTCCAAATATTAAGCTTTTGCTTTGTATTTAATTTGGAAGTATTTATAATAAATTAGAGCTGAACAATACTGGAAAAATGACACGTTATATGTATTTATTTGATATATATTTATTTGCGATAAGACTACAATTTCACTAGATGTGTTGAATAAATGTTTGTAAAGAATCTTTAGTATTAGATTAGGAAGGTTCTGTAGGGTAGTACATCAAATATCATTCAAGTTTATTTGTATAGTTTTGAGCGCGATAAAGACTCATTCACACCAGGATGCTTTTTGCTCATGTTTTCCGTCAACATTTAACGCCTCGTGACTAGATAAAGGGCGGCAATGTGATCATGCACACCAACGCACAAAACGGCAGACGTAAAAGCATCAATTTTAAAGAAACGCCTCATGCTGTTTTTTTTTTTTTGGTCGTCAAAACCTTCTCCACCAATCATTGGCACTTTTGTTCACATGCACGGAGCTGCTGAAGTTTCATTTAACAGCACTTGGAGGCGCTCGAGCGCAAAACTGTAAATTCGAACGCACATTGAAGAAGATGCCCAGAGGTTATATGAATGTGGAGCTGCTTATTGCACTGGTGAACAACAATCATTTCTTCATTGCTGGAGCTGCTACTTATACCATCCATGCTTGTTGAAATTGCCAGTAACTTTAACAACTTGGCTGCTTCCGAAACCGCATACTTCCATACCATATAGTATGCTAAAATCAGTATGCGAGCTGAGTAGTATGTCCGAATTCATAGAATTCGAAAATCAGTATGTGAGAAGTACCCAGATGACTTACTACTTCCGGCGAGATTCTGGTGTGCGCATCGCATGCATGCTGCGCTATCCCATGATGCCCCGCGAGCGAATTCATGAATGGGAGTAAAGCGACGCAATTGGCGCAGGTAGGTCACGTGACTATGACAAAATGGCGAATGTAGTACGTCTGAATTCCATTCATACTTTTCACGTTCATACTGTATAGAACGTACTTATCTAACGGCCGAGTAGTACGTTTAAATTCAAATGCAGTACCTACTAAGTAGTAGGCGGTTTCGGACGCAGCACAAGCATTTCAACTTTCTGTCTTCTTCTTTTGCGTTACAAGCCGGTGTCAGAAGCTTAAAGTTGTGTAGTGCCATCTATCGGCAAGGAGTGATTTAGCATACTCTTCTGTTTGACGCCAGTGAAAGTCTATTGGGTTTGAATCCAGAAAAACATCTCAAAAAACGCTGACCATAAATGCAAACGAAAAGCATCCCGGTGTGTACCAGCCTCAAGTCTTGTATAGTAAATAATGTAATATTATAATATTACCTAATAAATAATATTTATATTATTGAGCACAATATTTGTATAATAAACCATCTACAAGCATAAATTCAACAAAATATGCAAATTTAACATACAGTGTAATTGTTTTTCGAAGAGTTGAAATGCATTCAGGTATACAAAATTGAATAATCAAATATAAAATGATACTGCATAGTCTTTGTTTTCTAAACAATTCCATCAAAATAATCGTTATTCATTTTTCAGTTACAAACTACTTTTTTTTTTTTTTTAAGGCATGAATGCTTTTAAAACCCTCACACAGTCACAGGGCTCAAAAACCACTTGCAAAATACTCAATTATAATCAAGACTCATAAATATAGAATTCTGCACATGAAGTTAGATGTGCAGTTATTGGATATTTTATAACATGCAGCAGATGTTGGCTTATTCAATCAGAATTGAGAGTTGGCTGTTAAAATGTTATCTTGTTCCAAAGTTAAAATAATTCTAAATATTGAGCTTTTGCTTTGTATTTAATATTGAAGTTTTTGTAATAAATTCGGGCTGCACAATACTGAAAAAATGACACATTGCAAAATTTTTTTATTCTGCAATATATTTATACTGTGATATGAATACAACTTCACTAGATTAGAGCTGAATAAATGTAAAGAATCTTTAATTTAAGAGTTCAAAGATGCAAGTTTATTTTACATTGAGCATTTTTACAGCCTCTTAGTTTGTTCAGTTATTTCATGTTAAAATGGCTGAAAATAACCCATTCTTTGCCATAAAGTGCATATCATGAAAGTGCACAAGTTCATGCATGAAATATAATAAAACAATTTAAAAGCAATACAGCACAGGAAAAAAAAAAAAATTATATATATATATTATAAGTTACAGTGCTTTGTGGTTTCAAATCAAATCACTTTTATTGTCACATCATCAGCAGCACGTGTGCTATGACGAGTGAAAAGCTTAGGTGCTGGCTCCAGACAGTACAAAATACAGACGCAAATACAACTACAGTGCAAAATACAGACAGTGCAAAATACAGACAGTGCAAAAATAAAATGATAGTGCAAATACAACAACAGTGCAAAATACAGACAGTGCAAAATAGAGACAGTGCAAATTCAACGACATTGTGAAATTGACAGCGATATGTACAATGAATAGGTGTCCACATAGTTGTTGGCAGTATTGTTTCAAGTATGGATTGGTTAAAGTGCAGTGCATGCTACATATTGATGGTGTGCAGTGAGGGTTTGGAAGAGTCTGTGTGTGCTTTTCTGGGGAGCCCAACAGTATTCAGGTACACAATAATAAACTAATCATTCAATAAAGACACTGTATAATGTTCATCGTAAGTAGTTAAATAAAATAAATATTTATTAAACTTACGAAAATTACAATTTCTTGTGCCTAAATGCAGTCACAGGGGTTAATATGCAGATGATAAACTTTTTTTTTCGAAATTATGGCTCTTGCTTAAATAAAATGCCAACATTGCATATCCTGTGATTCGACTATTGCAGACATGCACGTTGTAATATCAATGCAGAAATAATATATTGTGCAGCCCTACACCATAATATATATATTCATATCAACCACCTCTACAAGTAAAAGATTTTTAGAGATGAATTGAAGAAAGCAAGAGGATTTGCAAGTGAGAGTGTCTATGTTTTTCTCTCATTTTTGGCGTCTTTGTTGTGTCATTGAGGGCTTGTTTTGGATGTGTCGGCCAATACACACACACTCACACACACTGTTAGTCATCCAGGATCCTGCAGTGTCCTACCTTAGTCTCATTCACATTTGAATGGGCATTGCTCACCCATCCTCTCTCTCTCTCTCTCTCTCTCTCTCTCTCTCTCTCTCTCTCTCTCCTCTGCCTATTAAAAGCACACGTGACCATTCACAGAGTAACTCAGCATGCAGCAGTGTTTTCATTCACGTTCAACATGTCCATCTCTTTCAGTCGACTTTTTTTCTCAAGTTTTAATGAGGAAAAAAAGTTTCATTTAAACCATCTGCTGAGAGCTCTGCCCTTACATTAGTCTTCTGATTGACGTTCGCTGTTTTTATTTCTGAGCAAGACCTGCCCTCTTAGACAGGAGGTGACATGAAAGCGATCAATGACTGATAGATGTGTTTAGGTGTGGTTTTATTTGTATTTACTTTATTTTTGTGTGAATCTTAAGTCATTGAGTTTAAATGCTATTTTGTGTATTAGTAAAATGTTGATTGACAAATATAGATTTTTTTATATATTTTTTTTTTTATCTGCACATCATGACTACTGCATTTTAATTTTGGGAAAAATAAATTTTAGATTTGGGAAAATCCTATTAAAAAATAAAAAATAAATAAATAAGGTAAGTGGATGCAAATTTGATTAATTAAATTTGGATAGAAACAATTAAGTTGAACACTATTCAAGTAAATTTGTTTCTTTAAAATACAGCCCATATAAATTGTTTGCAACCATTTAGAAAACTGAAGTCGATGAGGTTCTCGAGGTGAATGCGAATGTAAAGTTGGCCCTAAGGGTTAAATAACAAAGAAAAAGGTCAAGAATCTTGGTGTTATTCTGGAGTCAGATCTGAGTTTCATTAGTCATGTCAAAGCAGTAACTAAATCAGCATACAATCATCTCAAAAACATTGCAAGAGTTAGATGCTTTGTTTGAAGTGAGGACTTAGAGAAACTTGTTCATGGTTTTATCAGCAACAGGGTGGATTACTGTAATGGACTCCTCACGGGCCTTCCCCAAAGCACAGTCAGACAGTTGCAGCTCATCCAGAACGCTGCTGCCAGGATTCTGACCAGAACCAGAAAATCCGAGCACATCACACCTGTCCTCAGGTCTTTACTGGCTCCCAATTCCATTCAGAATAGATTTTAAAGTATTATTACGTGTCTATAAATCATTCAATGGCCTAGGACCTCAATACATTACAGATATACTCACTGAATACAAACCTAACAGATCATTCAGATCATTAGGATCAAGTAAAGTAGAACTTCCAAGAATTCAGTTAAAGCAGGGTGAATCCGCCTGCAGCTACTGCACTACTTTTATTTTCTTGTTTCTTTTGTTCCTGTTTTTGTAAAGCACTTTCTAATTATCATCGAGTATGAAATGTGCTGTAAAGATAAACTTGCCTTGGGTACCACTTACCTAAAAATATGTAGTAAATTCAATGAATCATTAATATCAGTGTATAATATTTAACATCTTTATACAATTGCTGCGTAAATACTTGTTTTGAGCTTTTGGGGTTATTTGTGGTCGGAAGAAAGTAATTTGTTAATTCAAACAAGTTACCTTATTAAACTTGATGGACAATTTGTGAGGTGAATAATTGAATTCTGAGGATAATTTTGACACCTACCCTTTTTTGTTAAACATTCACTGATTGTTTTAGTTCTTACCTTATGTAAGAACAGTTCATCTTAAAAAGACAATTCTGTCATCATTTATTCTGCTAGACTTGTTCCAAATCCATTTGAGATATTTCTTTTACTAGATACAAAAGAAGATATTTTGACGAAAGTTGGAAATAGGTCTGCACAACAGATTAAATTAAAATTGTACTTGAACTGAAAGCCAGAGGGCGCTCTTGCCTGGAAACTCTAGCACAGCTTTAATTATTTTGCTGAATAACAAGATTTTTTACTGCTCTCATTAATTCAGCATCACTAATAAACACACAACTGTGGAAGCATCTCTCGAAAGGATCTATTTCAAACACTCGGATGAAGTTATGAAGTGAGTTAAAACGCGTTATTAAATATGGTATTTTAACATGTCTTTTTAATTTAGTGTTTACTACACAGCCTTAATTCAAGAAGTGACACAAACAGCTGTCATTATCACAGAAAGCTTATCTTAATTTCATTACCATACAATTAAACATAAATTCTCTGTATAAATGCGGTAACAATTTACCGTACAAGACACATGCTATAGTTAATGTGTTTAATGTATTTACTAACATGAACAAACTGTTCTAATTATTGTGCAACATTTATTAATCAGAGTTTAACATTTACTAATGCGTTATCCAACAAATATCCAAATATCCAACATTATGAATGTTAATTTAGGGATAAAGTACATTCTGCCGATTAGCCTGTCAGGCTTTATTGTGCAAAAACAACCATTCTGGATGTACTTTATTCAGCTTGTTACATGCCAAATAATAAATTTAATAATAAATTATACTCAACTTTGTTCTGAGCCATAGTAGTTTATTAATTTAATTAAATGCAAAGCTAAAAAAAATGAAAAGAGCTGATGGAGTATACACTAACTTGCGCATTATTCTGTCACAAGATGGCGCCAAACAGTCAAAAACACAAAGCTGATAGAAATGAAATCGACTGTACGGAGCATATACTAACAGTCTGAGGATGCTGGATAAGCGGAGGTGAGGATCCACGTGCAGGTTATTATAAGATTTGTCAGGCAGACAATACTCAAACACAGGAGCAAACGGGTAATCCAAAAGGCAAAGTCAAGTAACAGGCAAAAGGTCGATTTATGCAGCAGACAACGAACACAAGGAAACAAGGCAAGTAACAAACATGGAAAGACAGTGTTACAGTAGAGTCAGCGAAGTGTGTGTGTGTGTGTGTGTGTGTGTGTGTGTGTGTGTGTGTGTGTGTGTGCTTGCGTGCGTGCGTGCGTGCGTGCGTGCGTGCGTGCGTGTGTGCGTGCGCTGTCTATATGGTCCATCTGATTAGTCCATCATGAGCTTCCAGCTGTGTGAGTGCAATCAGGGAGAGAACTGAAACTGGTGTGTGTGTGAGGTGCATAATGAGATTTGTAGTTCTTATCAGTGGCAGATTTATAGTTCTCCAGTGATCTGCAACTGCTAGATCAATGGTGATGGAGACACTTACCTACGTGTTATTTATTCACAAGACTGTGCCAAATAGACAGAAAAATAGATTCATTTGAATGTGCGTGTAAGTTTATGGATGTAAACATATCCATTGGCGTCAACATGTCGAAATTCCCAGGTAAGCCTGTGTTATTTAGCGGTTGATATCTCAGAATAACCTAAATTGGAATGTGGTGACTAACTAACAGTAATATGTGTACTGCATTGTGTATTTTCACTGTAAATGCTTATCCATCTGAAAGCATGTGCTGGAGATTTACTACTAATTACAGAACCGACTTAACTGACAAAGTGCGCATGACTTTCACCTTTGATTAATTGTGCAAATCTAGTTAAAAACCCGGTAGATATTGACTTTCATAGTATTTTTGTTTCCTAGTAAGGATGACCACCATCATCATGCAAAATAACTTCTTTTGTGTTCAACAGAAAGAGAAATACTCTAGAACTCTCTTTTTAATCCATATTGCAGCGAAAACATGGATTTCAAGATAATGAATACGAGCAAAGCACTGAAAGATTTGAGGCTGTATCAATCTGACCTGAGCTATTGTTCATAATATCAATGTCACGGAGTGGAAGAGCAAGTTAATCCTAATCCAGTGGTGGTGATTGGAGCTGTTCCTCTGCTCGGGGACCTGAGGATATAAATAGCTCCAGCTGCTGCTTCGCTCCCACCATTGGAGGGAAATGCCTGGAGCGTCTTGTTAGAGGTGGAGTCTGGAGGAGGAGGGCGAGAGAGCTTGACACACAGTGGCAGAAAGAAAGAGAAACAGTTTACACAAAGTCTGGATTGATTTTCGACCTTTTGGTGATTTTCAAAATGTGCTTCTATATATATATATATAAAAGTACTTGAAATATATATAAACAAACAAATGTGTGTGTACATGTGTATTAGGCATGGGACTATAAACCGGTTTTAAGGTTTATCGCAATTTACTGTTTTATTATACACCAACACCCCAGCTGCTTACTTCATATCCAAAGAAAAGAAAGATATTTAAAGATGCCTTTTCAAGTTGTAAATACAGATGTGTTTTAAACAAATTTAGACAGAAGAAGTCAATTATTTATTTGATATATTTAGATTGAGATGCTTACAGAATCTTACAGAATTTCAGAATCTTATGCTGGACCATGCCTAATGTGTATGTATATGAATGTATATGCGTGTAGTGCTCAGCATAAATAAGTATTTATTTTTGAGAATTGATATTTTTAACTATTTCTCAGTAAATTTAGTCATTATATTTTGGTGCATTTGAACAAAGCAGATTTATATATAAAAAAAAAATAATAATAAAAAAAAAAAAAAATATATATATATATATATATATATAAATATATATCAAAACAATATTGTTGTCACCGAACATGTATAGAAATAAAAAGATGATACATTTAAATTCAAGCTAAATGTTGCAAAAAAATTCAAACTACAACATTTCAGCTAAATTATTTATTATTATTACTATTATTATTATTTGTTTGTTTGTTTGTTAGTTTGTTTGTTTATTTATGTATTTATTTATTTTACTTATTTATGTATTTATGTTTTTCACTTGATTTTTTTACCTCTTTTTCTATTTTTCTGAGATATAAATGTTTGTATACAAAATTTTTGGTTGCATAGACTTCAGATTTGGCTTCAGTACAGAATAAACTAGTGTATACACACAGATATAATATTGTAAATAATCCTATTATTTAACATATTTGTGAGGAATCGAGCATTATATATAATATATACACACACACAGTTGACATCAAAACATTTTTTAGCCCTCCTGAGAGTTTTTTATTCTTAAATATTTAACAAGTGCAGTTTAACAGATTTCCTATGATATTTTTTACAAATATTTTTGTCTTAATTTATGTATATATATGTTTATTAATGTTTTGTCTTAATTATTTTACTCTCTCTATATATTATTTGATTACCTGCAGAACAAACCACTGTTTTCCAGAAACTTGCCGAATTATCTAGTATTTAAATAAGGATTGATTATTAAATAATATTGTGACATTTTACAATAAGGTTTTATTTGCTATTATTAACAAACATGAAGTAAACATGAAACATACTTATAAAACATTGATGCATTTTCATTGTGTATGCTTTAATTCAATAACAAACAATCAACCTTTTTTATTTCATTATAGAGATGGGCTGACGATGTCGAATCATGATAAAATTTATGTCAATAACAATGATAAGCTCTGGACTTTTTTATGTTCTATTGATCTAAGAAACTATGACAGAAAAAATTTGCAACAATGGCAATCGAGAAGTCTGCTTATATTAAATCTGTAAGCATTAACTACTGATATGGAATTAAATATTGTTATTGTTTAATATGGAAAATAATGAATCAAGATTGCTGTCCTATTTCATTAACAAAAGTGATCAAAAAATAATAAATACATTATCAATGTATAGCTTATTGTCCGATAATAAGGATACTGAAGTGAATGGGACTGTATTTTCAAATATAAAAATAAACAAAAATATCACAAATAAAATGTACGCAGTAGAAATGTCATTCAAGAGACTTTTTGTTTTGTTTTAATAAAATAAATTTAATGTAATCCTTTGCAGAAATGCACAAAACATAAGAAAAAGTTTTCTTTTTTTTATTTAATCATCATTGAATCGTGTGTTGTGATAAATATTTTTTTAATACTAAAAATGATATCTCTTCCGGCCCTAATATGAAATCAAACTTAATTAAATTATAAGCAAATCACATTCCATTTCTTTATGATCGGAATCAACTACTAATATTTCTGAATGTCTTCCTAAAACCCTAAAGGACCTCGCCGGTGACCGTTTGACCTCACCATAATGAGATGGGTGAAGGTTCGGTCACGACTCATTTGGGTAATATTGCACAATGGCGCATTAGCATGTTTACCAATCTACAGTGAGCTTATAGATATGCTGCTCCATTAACCGGGGGTAATTGGCGATGCCGGCTATAGGTTATCCTCTGTTTACGGTAAACATGTCATGTCTGATCAAGGTTTGAGTTGTCAGAGATCGGCACTCCACAAAACATTGCGTGTCTATACGTTTAGCACACCCTCTGTTTGTTTTGGATTGGCGAGGTCTGAATTGAAGCCCAGGACGGGATAATCTGGAGTTACAGATTTTCTATGCGCTGTGTTTATGGCATGAGAGGCTGTAATTATGCTGTTATCGCAGGCCTCCGAGCGTTGGTGCCAGTGACCGCTGATGTTTTTATTTAATAAATGGAATAAATTTTAGGATTTTTTGTCTCAAAAAAAAAAAAAAAAAATGAAGCAATTTTACTGCCCCTTTCATTTAGCTGGACAAGTTCACGCGGCGTTTTACATGACACTCTGGGCTTGGGTTCAGGATTATGTTTTGGCATCGTCATTGACTAAATGAAGACAAGAACATAATTGAGATCGTACATAATATTTATTTCACAACACTAATTGCTTATAAATTTATTTTAGAACAATCAAATGCAAATTGAACGCTTATTTATTTATTAAACATTACAAATACTTATAAAGAACTTATTAATTTTCATAGTGTATCTTTTAATTTTATTAAATAACCAACAATCAATCTTTTTATTTCATTATAGGGCTGGCCTGATAAACGATATAATATCGAATAGTGATAAAATGTAGTCAATAACAATGAAAAGCTCTGGACATTTTTTACTCTCTATTGATCTAAGAGCCAATCACACAGAAGAAATGTGCAACAATGGCTATCTAAAAGTGTGTTAATATTAGAGATGCACTGAATTTTCGACTGACAAAAATTGTCACCGCTAAAAAAAAATAGGTTATGCTGTTTAATAGGCCCTCTCATTTTTGTGGCTTCAGTCATTGTTGGGATATTCTTTTAAATCTGGAAGCATTAACAACTGATATTGAAATATACGTGAAGACAAGAACATAATTGAGATTGCACATAATATTTATTTTACAGCAGTAATTGCTTATTAATGTATCTTAGAACAATCAAATGTAAATTGAACACAGATATATTTATTTGTTTATTTATTTATTTATTTATTTTAAACTCTGTTTTTACCATAAGAACTTCGAAGGCCAGAATGTGTGTGTGTGTGTGTGTGTGTGTGTATATATATATATATATATATATATATATATATATATATATATATATATATATCATCTAGACATTATGCTTTAGAATCATTTAAATACTAGCTCTAAAGTGATGTTGGTGAATGAGCAACAGTTTCTGCTGTTCTAACTTTCGGCTGCAGATGTGAATGAGTGGCTAAGGAAAGGGTCTTATGTTTGGTTTTGTATACACAAA
>NC_141029.1:47922500-47992500 GCF_052040795.2 Danio rerio | reverse complement strand
ATTGATATCGGATCATTGGTGTCCATGTATCCATGTAAACGTACATATATATATATATATATATATATATATATATATATATATATATATATATATATATATATATATATATATATAGTGTCCATGTAAATTACTAATTACCCTAACCTGCCTAGTTAACCTAGTTAAGCCTTTAAATGTCACTTTAAGCTGTATAGAAGTGTCTTGAAAAATATCTAGTCAAATATTATTTACTGTCATCATGACAAAGATAAAGTAAATCAGTTATTAGAAATGAGTTATTAAAACTATTGTGTTTAGAAATGTGTTGAAAAAGTCTTCTCTCCCTTAAACAGAAATTGGGGAAAAAATAAACAGGAAAAAATAAATATAACTTTAAGCATATACTGTAACTAATAAGTAAATTATAAAATTGAATACAGATAGAACATATTTTTATTTTATTTCAGCAGAAATTTTTAAATGATCTTAAAACAATTGAATACTAATTTTACTAAAATGTATTTATTTATTCATATATATGTATGTTTAGAATTGTTTTTCTTTCTTTCAGCAATGTTAAATGTCATTTTTACATTACAATAATAAGAATGTTAAAGGTCAGTGGGCTTTATTGATGGGTAAATTGTAGTAAATATTAGGGCAATCACACAGCAGAAATATTAGAGATGTACCTATATTAGAGATGTATTGGCTGAAAATATGTCATGCCATTTATTGGACCCTCTATTTTTCTGTCTTAAGTCATTGTTGGTATACTCAGCATTAACAACTGATATCGAAGTATATATATGGTTATCGTTTAATATAAAAATTAATTATCAAAATTGCATATTTTTGCAATATCGCCCAGCCCTAGTGTATAGCATTTATTGTTTTAAAATAAGATATATAATAAAATATATAATGTATTTTACATTACAGTAATGATAACTTTTATAATAAAGCCTGTTTACAATAACAGAATAATCTAAAGACTATGAAGCTATTATAATAGTCATAAAAAAGCAGATACAAAATATACGATATAATTTCATTAGTGCTTTCTGGGTTACTTTAGTGTGCTAACAACATTGACAATAAATCTATAAATATATGTTTCTTAATATAAATAACATATTTACAACCATCAAGGCAGCACTTTCTAACCCTACAGTATAGTCAGACCAGTCAGTTATAGAAATATGTCGTTCAGCAAATACATAAAAAAAATCATATACAAGTATGTTTCTCTTGATATTGCAGTGCAAATATGACCCTTATGTTTTCTTGACAGTTCTCATTAGAAACTACCTTTGTGTCTTCCCTGTATTTGTTCTGTTTTCCCAGTTCTGGACAGATTTGAGTTGAGCTTGAGGTACAAGAGCTCAGAATATGCAAATCCAGCATTATATGTTGTCATGCAGCGAGCGTATGAATGGACAGTCATTCTCATGATTTCATTGATCAGCTTTTGTGCACCAGTAACCTGCCAACACACGCGCTCATATTGATGAGCAGTTGTGTGTCGCTCCTGTGAAGCCCCAGGGGAAGCTGAAAAACAAGTGACTCATGCCATTCGTAGTCAATGTTTATGGACAAGATGGCTTACCCTGGGCTATTTATAGCGGCTTCTGTTTGGAATGAGTAAATTCTCCATCATAATTCTCCCTTCCTTTTTCCTACGCTCCCTCAATGACTGTTTACATCCACATGGAAAACTTGATTCACTATCAGCATTTGTTTAAATACAGTTTATAATTTGTAGTTCCATATAAATTAATATTTTGCTTTCTAGAAATTATAAAAGTGACATTGTATTTGTGTGTGTGTGTGTGTGTGTGTGTGTGTGTGTGTGTGTGTGTGTGTGTGTGTGTGTGTGTGTGTGTGTGTGTGTGTGTGTGTTAAGAGTGGCTTAATATCATATATTTTGATTTGGATCTCAGTACTGATACCAATAAAATCGTAGTCAACAAATAGCCAACCTCAAAAGTTAAGGGAATTGAAAATGTATTTATAAAATATGAATAAAAATAGATAAATTTTTTATTTATATATTAATATATTTGTATCACACTGTAAAATACGTATAAAATGTTCTATTAAAAATGTTAAATAACTTATTAATAAAGTTGTACGGAATAGCAACGAAAGCGATCTTGCAGGACTCCCAGAGTTCATCTTTGGATTTATCTTCAATGCCTCCTTCATCTTACCTCATTATGCTCAATAATGTTCATGTCTGGTGACTGGGCTGGCCAGTCCAACCCTATATATCATTTTCTCTTTCACACTTTCTCTTCTTTTTTTTAGACCTCAGATTCAAATACCCAAACAAAAAGCATAAAACATCTCTTTCTCTCTCTCTCCCTTCTTATCTTTACCTTCATGTTATTGACGCTGATTCACACAGGGCTTCAGCGTCAACATTTGACGAATTGCTTGTCTAAAGTTGGGGTTGACGTGACTGTCATAGCAGCGTCAGCCAATGAAATAAATCCGCAATCAGCTTGTCTAAAGTTGGGGTTGACGTGAACGTCATAGCAGCGTCAGCCAATGAAATAAGTCCACAATTAGCTACTGCCTGAGCTGGGGTATTTGCATAAAGGGATTGGATTGGCTGACGCTTCTGTTGGTGCTTGAAAAGTTGAGAAATTCCCAACTTCTGCAGGGAGCATCTTACCTAAAGCAGCGCAGACAGGCTCACAATTTAGTTCGGCAATCCTTGACATCACCCATTCAAAATGAATTGGAATTGTTGACACTGACGCCCTGTGTGAATAGGGCGTGATACCATTGTGTCATTCTGTTTTGAAGTTTACTAGTTTCAGGAGCAAATTCGGAAGCACTTGTGAACTGAATGGCCATGCGCAAAATGAAGAATTGAGTAAAATTAGGATATCGAGCCATTTGCAGTCGTCTGATCAGTAGTTAATCTCCATTCAAAGGCCCAGTGGCGGATTTAGGCATGGGCAATATAGGCGATTTCCCAGGGCAGCATCTTGCAGAACGGGGAGATGGTGCAAAAAAACTAAAACATGCCCCAGTAAAAAACATCTGTGACCCAGTAAGCTATGGGAGCCAATTTATTTTTTGCAAGTGTATTAATTTAGCATGGTTATCTCAGAATAAAGATGTTAGGGGCCATTCGCGTCTGGCGTCTTTTGCACTCGCAAGTTTGTTGTTCTCTATGTGCAACCGAAATGTCACTGGTGAAAGCAAAGTGACGCATGCGCACAGAAAACCACTCTCATCTAATTCACAAACCCCGCTCCTGCTTGACTTGAAGCCTACAATCAGCCTTGACGCAATGCTTCTGCTCACCTTGTGAATTTCAGATGTTTACATGCACGCTGCTAAAATACAAGCCGCTCATTTGATGTTAAACCAGAGTAACAGCCTTTTACTTTTATGACACGAGGTGTCAGTATGCAGCGAGTTTTAAAAGAAACTGAAGTTTATATAATATGATGATGATTGTATTTTGACTAGGCATGGCTATGAAGCAGAAATGAGGACTTAGTGTAAAACCATTAATAAATGGCCTTGAGTCGGGTCTAAGATGAAAAGATGATTTTTGTATTTTATAGAATTGTCATATTAAGGCGTACTCACACTATGTACAGTTGCCTTTAACTGGGCCAAAGCATGCTTGTCCCCCGTCCTGTCTCCCCTGACAGCCCGCACTCACATTACATTCTGGCCTGGGCACGCTTACGTCATCGATGATGCGCTGTTCGGTAGAGAAGTGCTCTCGCTCTCTTAGTTATATCGTTTTATTTGTTGATATGCAGTGACACACAGTCAAATATTTCGCCGAACAGATCAGCCACTTTTGACACTCATAAACAATCATAAAGTCCTCGAGCTGCAGGAATTAGGAGGTTTGCTGATGGTGCAGCTGTCGTGCAGTGAGGGGTTTGGGTCTTTAATAATCTATGACAGTTTGGGTTCATTGAACAGTAAGTATGATTAATAAATCCATATGAAACAGTCCCGTAAAAGTCATGTTTTGTCTTGAGTTTCGGGCTCAGGCACGCTTTGCACTCACACTATAAGCTTACTGAGCCAAAGCCCAAATGAACCGGGCTCTGGCACACCTCTTCCAACCGGGCCAGGGCCGGCAAAGTGAACCGTGCCTGAGCCCGATTCAGCGCACTCACACTTTTTAAACGATCTGGGAAACGGGCCTGGGCACGGTTGTAGGCTCTTAATTTATTAAGTGATCTTAGCACATCACTCCAGGTTTGTCTTTACATTGTTTTCCAGTTACATTTAGAATTGATTTCTGTTATTTCTTTAATTTAATTTAATCATTCATTCATTTTATTTTCAGCTTAGTCCCTTTATTAATCTGGGGTCGTCACATCGAAATGAACCGCCAACTTATCCAGCAAATGTTTTACACAGCGGATGCCCTTCCATTCGCAACCCAACACTGGGAAACAATTTTATTCATAATAAATATAAATATTTTAATAATCCCAATTCTTGTTTTGTCCATATCTTACCCAAAATTGGGTTAAAACTATTTTCTTTATTAGAATGTAAATGTTTAATGGTCCATTTTTATATTAGCTAGATGTAACTTTGCTACTATTTATAAGCTTGGGGTGTGGTTCACCCAGGGTGCCATTTAAGCTAGAACCACAAAAGCCAGAGGGCGCTCTTACGAAAAGCTACTTTTTTTTTCCAGCGGTTGCTTGCTAAACAAGATTTTATTGCTTATATTGATTTACAGATGACTATGGAATCCACTTACAGAATTTATTTTAAACACTAGACTGAAGTTTAAAGTAAAAACAGTACTATATGTGGTACCTTTGCATGCTTTCAGATGTTGCAGCATTTACAAAATTAGGTAACACTTTAGTACAGGTCACAATTTATATCATTAACAAACCATTAACTAAAACTACCAGCATAATAAACTGTTAATTACCTGTGTGTTAAAAGTAAGTAAGGATTTAGGTTTTAAGTGGGATTAGAGATGCAGAATAAGATCATGCTTTATAACTGGTAATGAACAGTTCATATCTTAATAATAGGCAGGTAATAAGCCAGTAGTTCATTGCTTGAATTGTGACCTAAAATAAAGTGTTACACAAAAATATTCTGCCGTACGCTCACTTTTAGGAAGGTTTCTATGCATTGTTATACAAATGAGACCCCAGATCTTTGAACTTGTGTAAATTGTTAAGGAAAAAAACTGATGCAGGACTGTGTGGTATGGTTAAATTGAAGTGTTTTTTGACTTTATAAGGATGTTGACTTATTGCAGAAAATTATCTAAACCAAATTATGAACCTTTGAACTAGCAATTGAGGCAGTTGGAAATCTGTCATGTAAGCATATTATTTGACATATCTGCTGTTCGTTTATATTTGTGCATGTCCTTTTTTTCTATCATCTCTCAGATAGGGAGTCACTCCACATTTTGCATTGAACTCTGTGAGTTGCACTTGTCTTTCTATGAACAGAACAAACACTCCTTTATTCATCTGAGCGCAGCCTGTAGAAAACCGGGGCTTTTCTGACGTAATCAACATGCAGCTCAGATGTTTCCCCAACACCTCATTATCCACGGCATCCCAGCAGAGGGTCATAGGTTCAGTCAGGGACACTGTTCTGCACAGGGTGGCATTGGGCCATGAGCCTGGAGCAGCACTGTGCTTCTCAGGAAAGGCCCCAGTTTAGGTAAAAAAAAAAGTTGGGAAAATGAGACTTCCATAGTATTTTCTTCCCCAAAGTTCATGGTTGCCATCAGCCAGCGCTCTTCAAAATATAGATTTTTTTATTTTTTTATTTTTTTATTTTTTGCGTTCAACAAAAGACTTCAACCTTTATTACAGCTCATGATGGATAATTCTCAAAGAGGGAATGACAAAAATCTTACCTGAGACGGTGTGTACATGGGAGCTCGAGTGCCCAGCAAGTGCACTGTTGTGATCGATGACTCTCGATTGTTTATTAATGCCTGTGAAAGCGATGACGTAATCTTGACAGTGGAGTGACGCTTTTTGATTCGTACTCATAATCAGGTTGTCGTGTCCATGGTGAAACTGTATTTCGTGTTTGTACACCCATCGCAAATGTATCAGTCAAATACAAACAGACAAAGAAAATGTTTTATCTGTGTCTGTTCTAATCACAGATTTTGGAATTGTAACCTCGTAAAATTACGAGTATGTTCCTTTACGTGTTTCTTATTACAGATGCGTGAATTTTATTTACGCACAAAAAATTTATGACAGCGATTTTATTCCACACAATATACATAAAAATATTTCTAAATGTTGAATGTTGTCACTTTATGTTATATGTAGGCCCACACGGAATCTGCGCCCACAGAATTCCGCAGATTTTTCGCAGATTTTCCGCAGAATTCCACAGATTTCTGCAGATTTTTAGCCTATTATTAATTCTGTTTATTTACTTGAGTAAATGTGTAAATCTGAATTTATTCAGTTTTTATTCATTAATTTATCACTTTTTATTTAATATATTAAGGCCTAAGTTATGAAACTCCGCTGGGTACTCCCAAAATAATTCAGCAGAAATCCGCAGATTATTACCAAAATTCTGCGCAGAAAGAGCAAAAAACTTCTGCAGATTCCGTCTGGCCCTAGTTATACGTTTTGGTTGTATGTATACAGTAAGTGGTTTATGATTTGTTAAATACCTTATCAGCTCAAAAAAAAAAATAAGAATCATTATAAACTATTGCACACCAGACGCGTCACGTTATGTTGATTTGTGAATAAACTCAGAGCTCATAATTCTTTATAAAAAACAAAACAAAACATAAAAAACATTATTTTGTCCAATCCTGTGTATATGTGAAACACAGAGCCTGTCCAAATGTCTTATAGGGATCACTGTACAAGCGGATTCTGTTGTTTTAGGCAGGACGGTTGATGCAGTAGAGATGCCTGGACTTGCTCTCTGTAGAGTTGCACCTGCACCCATTTCCTGACTTAAATGTGATGCATTGCTGATAGATAGCAGTGTAGAGTGCTGGCTGTCCCAGGATGCATCACTCCTCACAAGGTACATAGTGTAATGGCTGGCCGCCGCATTCATGGCCTTGGTGAATCAATCTCCATCAGTTCATGCTGTAGAGAGAGAGAGAACGTGTGGGTGTGTATCCGCGTGCATGTTCGGCCAGTGCTGTGCGTGTCAGCAAATCCCCTTTTTTTGCAGAACTAGTGCTGCAGGGGTGATTATTTCTCTTTACGCTTATATTGCATCATTCTAATTGGGTAGAAATGCATATCCCCTTCGTCCCCAGCGTGTCTCCTAACTGCAACATGCAGTGCTCTGGCTGTTATTAATGTCCTAACAGTCTCCCTAAGTGTGTGCCAAGCGTCTATCCTCAGAGAGCACAGCAAAGAACAGGATTACCCCGGGCCAGTCGGCAAACTCCTAACGCAAATGTTGCCTAATCCTCTCTGTAAGAAATAATTATGCTAGTAAACAAACTGTAGCTCTGCATCTGGGGTTTACGCGCGAGGAAGGCTCATCCCACCTCCACACGCTCTGTGCTGAGATGGAGGTGCCAGCTGAGTGGATTTCACAATTCTCGCTTTAGCTGTGCACCATTCACAATTTAACCGAGGAAGCCGCTTCAAGTCCCAAAGCTGAGCTGAATTTAAAAGCAAAAGCAAGCAGAATTAAAATGAACGACTGAAATGAAACATTTTAACAGGGAAAAAAAGGTTTTGAAATTAGATGGATAGATGAAAGGATGTATGGATGGATAGATAGAGGATGGAAAAACAAGTAAGAATGGATTGATAGGTAAATGGATTAATCGATGGATGGATGGATGGATGGATGGATGGATGGATGAATAAATTGATAAATGGAAGGAATTGTGGGTGGATGGATGGATAGACAGAAGGAAAGGTAGATCAATAGATGGATAGAGGACGGAAAGACAGAAGGGAGGATGGATGGATGAACAAAAGGAAGTGTGGATGGATGGATGGATGGATGGACGGATGGATGGAATCATGGAGGATGGAAAGACAAGGTGGGATGGATTGATGGACAGTAAAACAAGGATGGATGGATGGTTAAACAAAATGAATGGTGGATTGATGGATGGATGGGTGGGTGGGTGGATGGATGGATGCATGGAGGATGGAAAGACAGAAGGATGGATAAATGGATGGATGGATGGATGGATGGAGGAAAGGAAGAATGGAAGGATGGATGGATGGATGGATGGATAGATGGATGGATGGAAGACGGAAAGACAAGGAAAGATGGATGGATGGAAGACTGAAAGACAAGGAATGATGGATTGATGGGTGGATGAAAAGACAAGGATAGATTGATGGATAGATATATGGATGAACGGAAGGGATGGTGAGTAGGTGGATGGATGGATAGACAGACATAAGGATGGGTGGATCAATGGATGGATAGAGGACGGAAAGACAGAAGGAAGGATGGATTGATGGATGGATGAATGGATGGAAAAAAAGAAGGGTGGATAGATGGACGAATGGATGGATTGATGGATAGATGGAAAGGCAAGGAAGGATGGATGTATGGATGAACGGAAGGAATGGTAGATGGATGGATGGCTGGATGGATGGAGAATAGAAAGACAGAAGGATGGATGGATGGATGGAGGGAAGGAAGGAAGAATGGATGGATGGATAAGTGGATGGAAGACGGAAAGATAAGGAAGGATTGATTGATGGATAGATGAAAGGATGGATGGTAGGATGTACAGAAAAAGGGTGGATGAATGGAGGATGAAAAGACAGAAGGGTGGATGATGCATGAATGGATAGATGGAAAGACAAGGAAGGAAGGATGGATGGATGAACGGAAGGAATGGTGGATGGATGATGGAGGATGGAAAGACAGAATAAAGGATGGATGGATGTATAGACTAAGTGAAGATAGACTGGATGGATGAATGGATTAAGTGATGATATACTGATTAATTGATTGATTGATGCATTTGTGTGTTCATGAATGCATAGACGGACCAAAAACGATGGATTCATGGATAAGCCAATGAAAGATTAATTAATGAATAGATGGGTTGGTGGGTTGATAGATAGTTGGATAGATGATAGACTGCTGTATGAGTGGATGGAGGTGTTGATGGATGGGAAGATAAATGGGCATACAGTGTATGTATGAGTGTATAGACAAATGATTGATGGATAGATGGATGGGTTGATGTATTTATAATTGGATGGGCAGAGATTTCCCTGATGCTACAAATCTTTTATTCCTGTCATTCCAATTCATCTTGCTTCAAAACAATTGAAATGTTCACTAATAAATTCAAAGAGTACCACATGTGATATGTTCAAGCTAGTCATTGTTCTCTTCTAAACTTTTTCCAGCAAATCTAAATGAGTCTCTCCTGAATAAAAGAGGCACTCAAACTGTATTTATTAATTCAATTAGAGTTTCTGTTTGCCAGTGTGCTGAGGTTTTCTTTGGCATTTTGATTACTGCTAATAGTCTTTTGTGTTTGTTTGGCCACTGGGCTTTGTTTGGACTGGGCCGTGGATGCAAATATTTTTCGCCTGTCTCTTGATGCCAAAAACACAGATAAACAGCGCTCTTATCGCAGCTTATTTGTGCAAAGTTTAACGTGGAGGAAGTAGTTCACTAGTTGACTGCTTCCTGTTCGTCTGAGCGTGGGCAGCTAGAGATCGTATTGTTCAATTCCAGGGGCTGGGTATCAACGGTCCCTTTGTGGCCAAGGATTTGCGTCAGAAATATGATTTTCTGAAATGATTTAGTCGGTATTAAAGAGCGTTTCTTTTCCATGATATCAAATAGGCTTTGACGCTGGCCTTTGTGTGGCCTCAGGGCTTCCGCTGTGGGCTTTTGTTTTATCCTGCTAAGGGGTCAGGGGAGCATCCTTGAACTTGTGGCATTTGGGGCATCGTGACGTCCCATGAGTGGAGCTGACACTTCAGCCATGAATGTGGTCAGTGTTCCCCCTAAAACCCCTCTTATTCAGTAATGCGCAAGGTCCCACGCCAGCAGTCTGGATGCAATATGGTGTCAGTGGCTATTTATTGCAGACCCCATGTCAGCTTTTTTCCTTGTTCAAAGTTTGACCCTGGCAATGTTTTGGATGAATAATGTAAACAAAAGTAGAAAAGTAATTGCAATAATATTTAAAAGATATTAATAAAGAGGTTAAATTTAAATTGGTGTTCAATTTAATTCTTGTTGTTAGATTCAGAGTTCAATAATCAAAATCTATAGAGATGGATGGATAGTAGAAAGAATGATAGATGCATCGATAGGTATTTGGATGATGGAAAGATGCATTGATTGAATTAATAAATTGATGGATGGATGGATGGATGGTTTGATGGATGTACGGACGGATAGTGTAAAGATGAATGTAAGGATGAACATTTGGATAATGGAAAGATGCATTGAATAAATACATAAATTGATAGACGCTGATTAATTGATGTATTTTGATTTATTATTATTGATTTATTTTATTGATTAACTGAATAAATAAATTAATGTAATCTGATTAATAGATGTATTTTTGATGGTTGGATGAATGAATAAATGGATTAATGGATGTTTGGATTATGGAATGATGCATTGATTGAATAAATAAATTGATAAAGTGATTCATAGATAGATTTTGGATGGATGCACAGATGAATATTCGGATTATTGAAAGATGCATTGATTGAACAAACAAATAAATTGATAGACTGATTAATGCATAGAGTTTTGATGGATGGATGGATGGATTTTTGATGGTTGGTTGGGTGGATGGATGGATGGATGAATGATTGGATATTTGAATTATGGAAAGATGCATTGATTCAATAAATAATTTGATCGAATCAATTCCATCAATAGATGGCTGGATGGACAGTGGAAAAATGGAAGCAAAGGTGAGCATTTGGATGATGGAAATATGCATTGATTAAATAAATAAATTGATAGATGCTGATTAAAAGATGGATTTTTGATGGATGGATGGATGGATGGATATTTAGATTATGGAAAGATTCCTGGATTGTAGTTTTTAAGGTTGGATGGATAGTGGAAAGATGTATGCATGGATGGGCATTTGGATTATGGAAAGATGCATTGATTGAACAGATAATTTGATATACACTGATTAATAGATGGATTTTTTGGATGGAACAATGAATGGATGGATAAAATGATATTTGCATTAAGAAAATATTCATGGATTTAAAAAATAAAGTGACAGACTGATTAATTAATGGATTTTGATGGATGGATTTTTACTGATGAATTGTGGAAGGATGTATGCATGGATGGGCATTTGGATGATGGAAAAACATTGATTGAACAAATAAATTGATAGACACTGATTAATATATGTATGTTTTATGGTTGGATGAATGGATGGATGGACAAATGGATATTTGCATAATGGAAAGATGCATTGATTGAAAAAAATAAACTGATAGACAATGATTAATAAATAGATTTTTGGATGGATGAATGAATGTTTGGAAAATATACATTAATTGAATAAATAAATAAATTTATAGACTGATTGGATGGATGGATGGATGGATGGATGAAATTTGGATTATGGAAAGATGCATTGATTGAACAAATAAATTGATAGATAATAAGATTGATGGATGATTTTTTAATTAATAGAAGGATTTTTGATGGATGGGTGGATGGATATTTGGATTATGGAAAGATGCATTGATTGAATATATTGATAGACTGGTTAATAGTTGAATTTTTGATGGATGAATATATATTTTTATTATGGAAAGATGCATTGATGGATGGAATTTTAAGGATGGATAGTGGAAAGATGGATGCATGGCCATTAAAAAGATGATTAGATGCATTTATTGAATAAATGTGTAGATGCTAATTAAAATATGGATGTTTGATGGATGGATGGATGGATGGATGGATGGATAGTGGATAGTGGAAAGATGGATGCATGGCCATTAAAAAGATGATTTGATGCATTGATTGAATAAATGTGTAGATGCTAATTAAAATATGGATGTTTGATGGATGGATGGATGGATGGATGGATGGATGGATGGATGGATGGATGGATGGATAGTGGAAAGATGGATGTATGGAAGGGTATTCGGATGATAGAAAGATGAATTTATTGAATAAATAATTTAATAGACTGATTAATAGATGCATTTTTGATGGATGGATGGATGTATGGATTGAAGAGCAGATGGATAAATCAATGAACAGATGAACAAATGGTTGATGGAAAGATGCGTTTATAGTGGATTAATGGCTAGATGATGGAAAGATGACTTGATAAACAGATACGTTTTTAGATGAATAAATGAATAGATTAATGAATGGCTATATTGATTGATGGATGCATTGTTAGGTGGATAGTGGACTGATGGATGGATGCGGAGATAGTAAAAAAGTCAAGTGCTAGAATTCTGAGAATCTCAACCTAAGACTGACTACCAATATTGTAAATACAATAGCATGTTGCTGTAAAACACACACTATACAATTAATGACAAAAGTCAAGACGACAAATCTGTGTACAAATACAAACATGTTGCTTTGACTTATTTTAATAAATTAGTAAGGATTCAACAATATATTTAAGATACACTTATTTTAATATTTTATTAACGTGACTTGAGATGACTAGAAAGGTTAATTTAAATCAACTAAAAAGTAAAGTTAGCAAGATTTTCTTTACACTGCATGAAACCTTCTGATTTATTAGAGGTTTTCACTGTGCATAGCAAAGAAACTTGATATTTTTAAACAGAACAAAGCTGTCTTACACTTACCACTATAATATGTAATACAATGCAGTTTATTGAGGTGTTCACACACTTGCAGGAATGTTTCATCAAGGAACATTTACCGAATTCCTTTGCTTATTCTAATTACACACTGTCGAAGAAAAAGCAAGCATAAAATGCCTTTTAATGATGCCCTACTTATTCTTGTTTGGGATTTCATTGCTCTTTTAACCCACAAACCTTTTGGGCCTCGCAAACCAGTCGTAAATCCACTTAACTTTTCAACACAGGCCTCCTCTCTGCAGATTGTAATTGCTCAGTTCCTCAGTTTTGTTCAGATTTATCTGTCAAAAGAGAGAGAGAGAGAGAGAGAGAGAGAGAGATTGAGGAAGATCTGCAAACCTGAGCTCTTCCTGATTCCAGTGACGCTGTTGGTTCGCCAGCTGTGATTTTGACCAAGATCTGTGGCAGGAACATGAGGTTTCTTTCCTCTGTTTGTTTTGATGTCTGGTATGATGCTGACGCAGAGCTGTACGCTGTGTGCACATGTTTGAGATGCTTGTGATTGGACAGTCTCTTCTTACTCTAATTGTTTTGTGGTACAGGCAGGATTTTGATATGGCTCATGTGGACACCGCGATCACTTGATTTGGAAATGCAATTTGTTTTATCTTCTTTCAGATGCAATACAGTGTATCCCGTACAATACAATACAATACAATACAATACAATACAATACAATACAATATAATATAATATAATATAATGTAATATAATACAATACAAGTCCCTTTATTAATCCGGGGTCGCCACAGCGGAATGAACCGCCAACTTATCCAGCAAGTTTTTACGCAGCGGATGCCCTTCCAGCCACAACCCATCTGTGGGTACATCTACACACACATTCACCCACACGCTCATACACTATGGACAATTTTGCCTACCCAATTCACCTGTACCGCTTGTCTTTCGACTGTGGTGGAAACCGCAGCACCCGGAGGAAACCCACGCAAACGCAGGGAGAACATGCAAACTCCACACAAAAACGCAGAGGCTCGAACCAGCGACCTTTTTGCTGTGAGACGACAGCACTACCTACTGCGCCACTGCTTCCCCACAATACAATACAATACAATACAATACAATAAAATACAATACAACATGTATCCTTAAAGGAAAAGTTTACCCAAAAATGAAAGTTCTGTCATCAATTACTCACTTTTTACTAGTTCCAAGCCAGTTTGAGTGTTTGTTTTTTTTATTCTGTTGAGGACAAAAGAAGATATTTTGTAAATGTTAGACACCTGTTATCATTGACTTCCATAGTTTTCTGTTACGAAAGATTTCAATTACACTTCAAAATATCTTCTTGCATGATCACCTCATAGCAAGATGGTAACTGAGCTTTGGCTGGGTCAGTTTGCATTTCTGTGTGGAGTTTGCATGTTCTCCCTGTGATTGCATAGGTTTTGTCTGGGTGCTCCGGTTTTCCCCCACAGTCCAAAGACATGGTATAGGTGAATTGGGTAGGCTAAATTGTCTGTAGTGTATGAGTGTAAATGAGTTTCCCAGGTGATGGGTTGCTGCCGGAAGGGCATCCTGTGTGTGAAACATATGCTGGATAAGTTGGTGGTTCATTCTGCTGTGGCGACTCCAGATTAATAAAGGGACTAAGCTGAAAAGAAAATGAATGAATGATATAAAATCTTTGGTGCTCAACAGAAATAATAAATAAATAAATAAATAAATAAATAAATAAATAAATAAATAAATAAATAAATAAATAAATAAATAAATAAATAAATAAATAAATAAATAAATAAATAAATAAACAAACAAACAAACAAATAAATAAATAAATAAATAAATAAATCAACAAACAAAACTTGTTTGGAACAAGTAAAGGGTGAGTAAATGATGACCAAATTTTTATTTTTGGTGAACACACATCCACAGACGGTATATATATCAAACTTGGTTAGCTCAGTTTTGCTCTATGTCTGTTTGTTTGCAAGGCAAGACACGTCAACCGAATATATGTTTTTAGACCTTTTACTTTTACCTGTATTTATCTTGATATTAACTAGGCTTCTTAGGTTAACTAGGCAGGTTACAGTAATTAGGCTAGTTATTGTATAACGATGGTTTGTTCTGTAGACTATCGAAAAAATATAGCTTAAAGAGGCTAATAACTGACCTTAAAATGTTTATTAAAAAAATAAAAACTACTTTTATTCTAGCCCAAAAATATTATCAGACATGCTGTGAAATATTCTTTGCTCTTTGAAACATCATTTGGGAAATATTTAAAAAAGAAAAAAATCAAAGGGAGGGGGTGGGGGGGTGGGGGGTAATAATTCTGACTTTAACTGTGTGTGTGTGTGTGTGTGTGTGTGTGTGTGTGTGCGTGCGTGCGTGCGTATGTGCCTGCGTGCGTTCGTGCGTATATATAAATATATATATATATATATATATATATATATATATATATATATATATATATATATATATATATATATAGATAGATAGATAGATAGATAGATAGATAATGCCTTTATTTATATATGACAAAATAAATAAATATTGTTGTGTAATTGAATAAATAACATTATGGTTTGCTGACATAATTCAGACTGTTAATTAATAGCAATCCATAAATGAACATATATCCATAAAGCGCTTATGTTTGTGACCTCAATACCATGATGATTTCTGAAGGATTTGTCTTTGCAGCAGGAAAATTCCTTCTGTCTAAATGCCCTTTGAATGTTGACTTGGATTAGCTTTGCATGAAAGTTTTAAAAGCTTTGTGTACTTATGTAGTCATGCACAGTTTGCGTGTGTGTGCTCATTTGCTAACCGTCTCCTTTCTCTCTCTCTCTACAGTTGATGTGAGTGTGGCGCTGCCACTGCAAGTGCCACCTTCTGCCATCCCTATGGACCTGCGTGTGGATCACCAATTCGCCCTGGCGCCGACAGACCCGGCCCAGCGTGAGCATCAGCTGCAGCAGGAGCTTCTGGCCCTCAAGCAGAAACAGCAGATCCAGAGGCAGCTCCTGATCGAAGAGTTTCAGCGGCAGCACGAGCAGCTCTCCCGACAGCATGAAGCCCAGCTGCAGGAGCACGTCAAGGTGAGGCTGCTGGGATTTCTGTACGCCAACCTGGATGTTAGCATCCCCCTGGATCCAACCAAATAAGACAATACGATTTTTCCATTGGCCTTTGGTGCTAGCCAGAATGTGTGGATATGGATTTGTTTGTTTAATGGATACAACTTTTGATTCGTATGTAATTGCTGGATGCTCAAAACTAAAGTTAGGTTATAAACAAACTACACTACAGCAACAGTAGCCGTGTTATCATTCAGAGATGCAAATTAAAGCTGTGATAGGTGAATGTCTTTAGAATTTTTTATATGCTCGTTGAACGGCTCCTGATAGCAATAATCAAATTAAGTTGTCTAAATGTGTTTTTTAATATTCTGTGAAAGGCATAGGAACAAGAAAAGTTAGTCCAATCGAAACATTTGGTCTAAACAGTACAATAGGCTGTCCTACCTGCCTGTAATTGCATACGTATGCACAGAAAGGTTTACATTAGGGTTGGGCAAATAAACGATACAATATTAAATCGCGATGAAATTTGTCAATAACAGTTATAAGCTTCCGGACTTTTATACTCTCTTTTGATCTAAGAGCCATTCACACAGCAGAAATGTGCAACAACGGGAATATAAAAGTGTGTTTAGAATAGAGATGGACCGAAATTTTGTCCTTGCACTCACACAGACCACAGGTTGAGCGCCCCCTGCTGGCCTCACTAACACCACTTCCAACAGCAACCTAGTTTTCCCATGTGGTCTCCCATCCAGGTACTGACCAGGCTCAGCCCTGCTTAGCTTCAGTGAGTAACCACTGCAAAGTGATATGTCTGTGGCCAAATCACAAACTTCTTTGGCGTTTGAACTTTTATAAATATAGTAGGAAAAGAAAGAAAAGAAGAAGAAAAATATTCCCCGACTTTTCTCTTATAAACAAAAATAATCCTCTGAGAAGTTTTGACATGCACTGACATTTGTGTTGTTTTCAGTATCTTAAAAACATAATAAGTGCTAAAGTGTGAAAACACTGTAAACAGCACACGCTGGGCTACAATAATACCTATGCAGCATGTTTGTATGTGTTTGTGTTTTTGAGAGAGAAACGTTTATGCGTGGTTAGTGAAAACATTTTGAAGTCACTGAAACAAGGCCGTGAAACACACAGAGAACATTTGTGCACAAGACCTTTGAGAACTGGATCTTTTAGCCTAGTGTTTTTGCTTCAAAATGATGTGAGAATCATCGTGTTTACTTGCTCACAGAAAACAATATAATGAATTTAAATTACTGAATCACTTTCTGAGTGAAAATGGTTTATGCGAGAAGGCGTGAACTATCATTACTAATTCAGTGAGTCACACCTGAGAAGACAAAGACCTGCATAATGAGCTGCGAAATGAGCCATTAGACAGCTATGTGACTAAAGGCTGATTTATACTTCTGCGTCCAGCGCACGTGTGTACTATGGCGCAGCCTACGCGTCGACGCATAGCCCTACGTTGTGGCCGTTGGCGTCGCTGACGTGCAGCTCTTAAAAAATTTAACTACATGTCGCAACGATGCGTAGTGCAAGCTTTATAATTGGTCAGCTTGGTAGCGCTGACGAGTCTGGGCGGGACCGAGAGCTGCGCGAACGGTGCGAGCCCGATGGAGCTATTGTTTACAAGTGTTAAGTCCCGTGAAGGAGATCCGGATGGAAAGTTTTGTTTTGTGTTTACCTCATGGTTAAAGTTGTTGCTAGTCAGCTGGTTCCTGCCTCAAAATGAGCGAGTTTGAGCCACCTCTACATTTAGGAAGTGTTCAGAACAAAACAAAGCTCCAGCGAAGAAACTCGACACAGAGGAACATAAACACCTCATGGCCAACTAGCGTTTCGGAAGTGTTAATGCAGGCCAACAGAGACAGCGCACAGAAGTATAAATGCACAGCTACACGCGTTGCATGCGCCGTGGGTTACGCCGGTCACTTGACACAGAAGTATAAACCAGGCTTAAGAGTTTCAAGAAAGAAAAAATTAAGTTTATATATATATTTTTTTATTTGCAGTTTATTTAAAATATATTTAGCTATCACACAAAATAACTCGAGATACTCTTGTGAGAGTCAGTACACTGTGTAAAACTCTGTAAACTATATAATCGTATACATAGCAAATCTACTTGTAAAGTTACTTATAAATACACTTCATGTATAACTTAAGGCATGCACTTGAATTTACACACGAAACATTGTGTACAGACGACACATTCAGGGCAAAATCAGCAATGGAAATGTGAAGTGTGTAAGATAATAAAGGATGTAAGGTTTGTAAAAGTCCAGTGAGAGCATCACATGGTCTTAGCTGTACAGGTAGGAATCTCAGAGCCTGTGGAGCCATGTCAGCATCAGTCCCTCTTTACAGACACACAAACAAATAAATGAACATGAAAAAGGCATATGTGCATCTTGGACAACATGCACATCCATATCAGCAGACAAAAATGTCAGTGTTGTAATCTTTAACTAAACAGTAAGTCAATTGATCATCTTGTGATGGTTTTGTTAAACACACTTGGAAAGGGAAGAAAATAGCATCAGGACTTTCCATTTCATCTCTCAAATGTCTCATTCTGTGTCTTATAGATTAAGTAGCAGCGCATGTGGTTGGAATGACATGAGGGAGAGAAATACTGAGAAATGTTCACCCGTTTTATTCCTCCCTCCCGCTTCGATTTTCCATTTCTCTGTATATTGAATATTGGTTAGAGAGGCATCTGCGTGTAGCTGGCTTCAGACTGAGCTTCGTTGTGAGTAGGATGACAGCATTGGTGAATGAGGAAGGGCCAGTGTGTGCCTGCTGTAATAGCTGCGGATCAGCGTCTTTGGGAAACACCGGGAGCCTGTGAGCTCTGAAACCTCCGGCTTTGCTGTGTTTCCACAGTGAGCTTTTCAGCCAATGGGAGCGCAGCAGCCCTGAGCGAGCTATAAATAGACTGGCAGGCTGCAGGCCATGTCAGAGCTAATCTCACCGCTAAATGGACAGAGTTTAGTGTTGGGCTTTGATGGATGCTGTGCTTTTGCTGTGACACCTTGCTGATCATAGGGAAAGGAGGGGAGATTGGGTGTTTTTTTTTTTTTTCCTGCAGTTTCTCACCGAGCTGCTGCAAACTGCAGTCATGTTAAATGTGTTTGCTTAAGTCAAAAGATTTTATTTGGAAAGTCATTTTTAGATGCTTTGAAGGATGGATGGATGGATGGATGGATGGATGGATGGATGGATGGATGGATGGATGGATGGATGGATGGATAGATAGATAGATAGATAGATAGATAGATAGATAGATAGATAGATAGATAGATAGATAGATAGATAGATAGATAGATAGATAGATAGATAGATAGATAGATAGATAGATAGATAGATAGATAGATAGATAGATGTGATTATTTATTTGATTGATTTATTTTATGTGTTCAGATGCAAAACTCTCTAAATCCATCAAACCTCTTTTCTTGTATATGAGAATTTTCTATCAGGCTCCTATAATTAGATTTAGAAGTTTCATTTCATATATAATAAAAGATTTATTAGCTAGTAAATAAAATAACTTTCTTTCAAAAATATTTTTATTTTGTGTCAAAACCACTTGTCCTTTTTTGCAAAAACTTCTAAATCTACCTAGTGGAACAAGGCATTGTAATTCGCTAAAATATCACTAAAGATGCAGTTAGATATTATTTTGCCAAATATAAAACACATGACACAAACCACCTAAAATTAAGAATATGTAAATCTGTCAAGTAAGTGGCGGTTCATTCCATTGTGATAAACCAGGGAAAAAGCAGAAGGAAAACGAATGAATGAAATCTGTCAAGTGAGTGCATTAATAAATAACATTAAAACTGACATTAATTAAATCTTAACAATCTGTTGTCATTTCTGATATTTGGGATTTAGATGTAATGTAAGCAGAACAATGTAAACATTGTAAGCTTAGCTTTGTAGATTCAAATGTAAAGCATCGTGAAACATCAAGATCTGTGCATTGTCTAAAAACATATAAAGCTTATCAGATGTACAGGTATTATGAAGCAATACAAATAGTGTATAGTTTTATACATTATATTTATCTTTTAAAAAAAATAGCTTAAATTAGCAAATAAAACACAAGGGGCTCTATTTTGACGGTCAATGCGCAGAGCGCAAAACGCAGGGCGCAAACGCTTTCAGGGCGTGTCAGAACGCATTTTTGCTAATTTAAGGATGGGAAAATGCACTTTGAGCCAAGGCTAATGGGCTAAAAGGGTTGAGTTTATTTTCTTAATGAGTTATAGGTGTGTTTTGAGAATAAACCAATTAGAGTCTCATCTCCTATTCCCTTTAAGACCCTGCTGCGTTGCGCCAAGAGCGCATTCGCTATTTACAGGACGCAAAGTAAGTCTAAGTGGAAAAAATTAGCATTTCACAAGCAAACAGTTCACAGTTTTTTAAAAAGAAAACAGTTAAACAGAGCATCTACTGCATGAGAATGAGAGATAATGGATCTACTTTCACTTTCGCTCTTGGATAGGGAAACCTTTACACAGACATCAATTAGTCTATAAATAATTAATTGCGTTTGTTAAGCGCAAAGGTTTGTTTCAAAACTATTTCTGAATTCAGTTCTAATTTCCAGCAAACGAATAAATGAACAATAATGACCAAGTGTGGTCAAAATACTGAGTTATTTCCAAATACACCTGCCATGCCCCATATGGTCTAAAACCTGACAGGTGGGCAAATCTAAGCTTGTTTTTAATAAAACAAATATAAATATGGATATATTAAATAATACTGCTAATAATAATAACATTATACAAAAGCAAATTGTTATGAATGAACTGAAAAAGCCTCCCGAGATGAAGAAGACATAAAAGCAGTGGTTTTTCATATTTATGTAGGCTAGAAAATAATATGTTTTGTAATATTTTAATCCTTTATATTTATATCCTATATATATCCTTAATATTAATTTTTTTCTTAAGTAAAGATATTTGCCTATTGCTCTCTTGTGCGTATTAAGCAGTGTGTATGCGAGGCGCAACTCTGCGCCGAAGTTTAGACCGGGTTTGTTTTGGTCTAATGAAAAATCTATTTTAGTTTCTCAAAATAGCGACGCGCCAGCAGTGGGCCTCAGAACGCCTTCCTTTTTAGACCAGAACGCCTATGGGCGCACAAATGAGCGCTAATGCATTTGCTATTTAAACAGCGTAGCGCAACCCCTCAAAACGACTCTTGCGCCAAGCTGAAACTACCAAAAGACTACTGCGCCATGCCTTGCGCCACACTGCGCCGGGTGTATGATAGGGCCCAAGGTAGGCCTACTGGGCAAAAAGGGGATGTTCATTAATTTTCACCATACTAAAGGTCTTGGTCTCTCTTGTTTATCATAGTATTCACGTGGGATAAAAGAACAGCAAATTAACTTCGTCTTTCGTGAAACGCAGTTGTCGTTTAATGTATAGTAAATCAAACTCATTCAAAGTAGTGTTGCTCCTCTCTATCATTTTTCCTCTAATAGTATGCAGACTGAGGGTTTTTAGGATTACAGCATAAATCACCTGATTTAATTTGTGTATGATACACAATCTCTTCAACATTAATATATTATTAATTTTTGTTACACATTTTAAAACTATCAAGCTGACTGAAGGTTCTGAAAAATAATGTTGATGTAGACCTGTTGAAATGTATACACAAAGTACTTTGATTGCAGCAATGCATTAACCCAGCACAAGCATTCATGGACAAACTATATTTTTGTGTTTAAACAGAGCAGATGTGTTGTAAAATGCTGTTTAGACCTGTGAATGCTGATGAGCTGAGGTCAATGTCACGCTTTGCAAAGCTCCATTCAGAAATGCCAAGGCTTTTCCTGCTAAGGAAGAGTGTTTGCGGTTGGGCTTGACGTGCTCTCGGCTCTACATGTCGTCACGTCCTCGAGTCTCGCTCTGCCAAGTGACAGACGCCCATGACTCATCGCCAGTGATCTCCCACAATCTGCACAAACTCAGATCAAGTCTTATGTAACCAAATAAAAGGAGTATTGAGTCTTTATTCGCTTCGGATAAATACATGTCCACTTACTTACAGACCAGCCATGTGGTTTATTAGACCCTGAGCTTGTGTGAAACATCCATTTTAACTTGTGTCTTAAAATTAGTGGTTGGCTGATATAGGTTTTTTGAAGGCCAATGTCGATATCATGGAAATCAGTTTGACCGATATTTATATATATATATATATATATATATATATATATATATATATATATATATATATATATATATATATATATATATATATATATATAGTTTTTTAATATTATATTTTTATTTTGAACTTAAGCAACGCATAGCAATACAAAAAGCAACATTTAAAAAAAACCCTCGTCACATCAGTTCCTTTAGTTTTATGCATAGATTGAAAATGCTACATATATTTCTAGGCCAGTGGGCACAGGCAGTATGGCCATCTTGCAAACAATGACAGGTTCGTACCTTTAATATATTATGCTTGACATTTGACAGATAATAAATAAGGGTTTCCAGGTAACTTCGAAGCAGCAAATACTAAAGCGATATCATTTTATTTATAACAAATTAAACATTAATAAAACACAGTTAAACTGAAAATAATTAAAAAATGATTTTAAAAAGACATTTGTAAAATAAACATGTACACGAAAACAAATGTATCGGCTGATACTGATATATACCGGTCTTGGCAATTATATTTATGCAGATATCATGGAAATCAGGGTGACCGATATTTAGGCAATATGATTTTATTTAATTAAATTAAAATTGAATTTAATTGAAAGTCATTTGAAAAATATATATTTTTAAAAAGACATCTGTTAAATAAACATATACCCTATGGCAGATGCTGATATGGATCAGTCTTGGCGATCATATCGATGCCGATATCATGGAAGTCAGGGTGATCGATATTTAACTGATATGATTTTATTTAGTCAAATTAAAATTTCTTAAAAAATTTGAAAAATGATTTGTGAATAATAATTATATACACCAAAACAACAGTAACACATATTTTTTTTTTGGTATTGTGCATCCGTTATGGTTGGAAAAACGTTGATTTTTATTGGTGGAAACTGAGAAGTGAGAAACTGTTTTGAATGTCTGTTAAGGAGGCCACAACACTCAACATAATATTGGATTATAATATTGTCAATAAGCATATGCACTGTTAAAAATGCTGGGTTCCACACAATCGAGTTGTGTTGGGACAACATGCAGGAATTAAAGTAAGATATTAGTTTTTACAAATTTAAGTGAATTGAACATTTTACAATTGAACAAGTAAGTTTTCCCCACACAAAGCTCAAGAATTGTGTTGATTCAGCTCAATTTAAATAATTAGTTTGAACAAACAACAAATGCCATTTTTTGAGTGTGTAAATTGCATAGTTTTTTGCATTTAAATAAATACATACATTAATAAATAATTACTTTTTTTTTTTTTGCAAAAGTACAGCTTTAGTAGTATTTGTACTTTATTTTATTTAGTTGTTCTTGTAGCTTGTAGAAAGTTTTTTTTCCCTTTATTTTAATTGGTCCTGTTTGATTTACTGAACTTATCATATACCAAAAAATACCAAAACTGTAACCCTAAAATCGTTATACGCACCGAACCGTGAGCAATCTGTTCCACCCCAATTGTTTATATCTTCTCAAAGCAAAATTTGTCACTATTTTAGAGACGCCAGCTTTCAGACTAGCAGATTGATACTAACAGGGGGACTTTAATGTGATTTAACTGACCAGAATTACCAAAATCCACTCAACATCCAAGCGTCGACTGTGTGCAGCACTGATATTAGCCATGGCGAGCTGTAATGGATGTGACTGCTGCTGAGCTGAATCACTGTGGAAGTGGAAATGCAGTTAAAGGGAAATGTTAGACGAAATGGCTGCATTTACAGTGCTCAGTGTGAGAGAGATTATCATCCTCTTTAAACTGTCTTTTTAGTCGAGGAGCTGTTGAGGTAATTGCATATGTGGGTTTCATCTGGGGAAAAAAGTGGAATGCTGCTTTTATGCTACACAACAAGAAGTCGATAAACACATTCAGACACTGGTCTTGAATGATATTGGCATTTTTTCACAATTGTGCATCTGTGTTATTAGTGGTAGAGGTTTGGTGTGTACTATCTATGTAAAATGCTGTTTGCATCTTGTTTCAGCTGGGTTTTAGGAAAAGTACATGGCATGCACTAGTGTTCAAACAATTGGGCTGTAGGGTAAAACAATACGAAACAATACAAAACAGTAACACTAATTAAAACAAAACAAATATTTAAACAATTATCAAAAAAAAAAAAAAAGTGTAACAATTACCAAAACAAAACGTAAAATAAAATAAATGATGAAAACGTAACATCAAACAAAATTATGTAAAATTAAGGTTGACATAAAATTAAGTTGAATAATTATTAAAACAAAACATAAAATTTGAACAAATACCAAATCAAAACAAAATAAAATGCAACAATTATTAAAACAAAACAGAAAATAAAATACAATAAAATTGAACAACTAACAAAACTAAACCAAATAAAATTTAACAATGATCAAAACAAAATAAAATTTGACAATTATTAAAACAAAACATAAAATAAAATAAATGATCAAAACGTAACATCAAATAAAATTGAACAATTATCAAAAGAAACATAAAATTGAACAAATATCAAAACTTAAAATAAAATAAAATGTAAACAATTATCAAATCAAAACAAAATAAAAAATCACAATTATTAAAACAAAACATAAAATAAAATACAATAAAATTTAACAACTAACAAAACTAAACAAAATAAAATTTAACAGTTATTAAAGCAAAACAAAATAAAATTGAACAATTATAAAAACAAAAAAGTAACACTTGTTAAAACAAAACAAATATTTGAATAATTATTAAAACATAAAATAAAATTGAACATCCACCGTGTCACCATCTGTAAAGGATCAATTAAATAAAATGAAATGAAGTAAAAAAAATTACTTTTTGAGTTGGGATATCACAATTTTGAATTCACATCTTGCAATTCTGACTTGATTTGAGTATATACAGTAGTCCACATTTGAAGTGGATCAGTTTTTGGTTTTAGAATTGTCCTAAGACAAGAATGAGTTTTGTTCAATAGTTTACGAAAGTACTTTGTTGAAGATTTTTTATCTATTTCTAATGTTGACGACTGCATTTCCCAATTCTGATGAATGCAAGTTATAAACTCACATTTCCAATCTTGTCGTTTAGTCAAATATGTGATTTACAGTTCAAAAGGCTGCTAAATATGACATCTTGATTTATTTTGGATATCTATCAGAAATGTTTTAATATTGTATTAAATATATAAGAATATTATATATAAGAAAAAATTATGTATATTAAGTAATTTTATATGGCATCAAAAAAGCATTATGGTGGCTCAGTGGTTAGCACTGTTGCCTCACAGCAAAAAGGTCGCCGGTTTAAGTCCCGGCTTGGTACAGTTGCCATTTCTCTGTGGAGTTTGCATGTTCTCCCTGTGTTGGTGTGGGTTTTCTCCGGGTGCTCTAGTTTCTCTCACACTCCAAAGACATGTGCTATAGGTGAATTGGGTAAACAAAATTGGCCGTGGTGTATGAGTGTGTGAATGCGAGAGTGTATGGGTGTTTCCCATCACTGGGTTGTGACTGGAAGGTCTTCCGCTGCATAAAACATATGTTGGAATAGTTGGCAGTTCATTCCGCTGTGGCAACCCCTGATAAATAAGGAGGTAAGCCAAAGCGAAATGAATGAATGAATGAATGGCATCAAAGCAGCTTTATTATGTATATTTAATAATTGGTTTTATATGGCATCAAAAAATTGTTTACAGTGACTAAGACTGTTATTACATTGTAGAAAATTGGTTTCCATTTCTATGTTATTAAATTGGAGGTTTAAGACTGAATCAGTGAATCCACTAAAGTAATGTGTGTGTGTGTGTGTGTGTTTTCTCTTCAGCATCAGCAAGATCTGTTGGCTTTGAAGCATCAGCAGGAGCTCCTGGAACACCAGCGCAAGTTGGAGCGTCATCGACAGGAGCAGGAGATGGAGAAACAGCAGCGAGAACAGAAGCTCCAGTTACTCAAAAACAAAGAGCGCGGACAAGAGAGTGAGTGGCCACAACAACAACTCATTACCTGACTGAAATACAAAACCTCTTCCACTTATTAGGATAACTAGCATTTGTGCATGGCTGTTTATCTCAACATTTTACTCACTTTCAAACCGTTTCTTTTTTATTCAGCCTGAAACTCATCATTTATTTATGTACAGTTTTCTGCAAAATATCACATGAGCGGAAATACAGCAACATTAGATTGTGATGGGTGTTTTCACATGTAATTTTAGTACATATTGGATTTTCATTCTCACAATTGATCATTTATGTCTTACTGTTTGTTCTTAGATTAGAGGTAAAAGAAGTTGTGTTCTTCCTAATATCCTTAGTTTGAATAGTTTTACTTAAATAGACACTTAAATGATCACCAAGGGCCTTATCATACACCCAGCGCAATAAGGTGCAAGATGTGTTTGGCGCGATTTGTTGCTATTTTGAGACAAGCGCAACCCTAATTTTCACATTGTACACCTCGTTGTAAGAAAAGCTAATCCATTTGCACCACTTTGTGGACTCATGGGTGTGCTGGTCTTAAATAGAGGTGTATTAATGTGTAATGTTGGCATGTTGTAAAAAAAGGTGCACAACCAACAGTATTAGAGGGTTTTGCTAAAATTACTAAGTGTGAAAGCGAAAGACTCAAGCAGTGTACTGACGCTGTGACGTTACCTGTGGAATCAAAAGACCGAAGAGTCGTTACGAGATTAATTAAATATTACGTTTAACAACTATAGTGAGACTCGATCCAGTGGTACATCCTTGATAAACTGTCCGACGTGCACTACTCTCTGGGGTTTTGTGACAGGCGCAAATGCGGCAGTGCATGCCAGAGTGCATGTGTGGTCACGTGATGTGCGTTTTCAGCGGTATCTTTTCAGAAATGCAAGATGAAGTGCTAGTGTGGACGCTAAAAAACGTTTTAAACTAAGACATATTAGTGGTAACGGCCAAAGTGTGTATGTTTTGCAAGTGGGTTTGCTGTGACAGGGGCAGGGCAGAGGATGGCGATGCCGGCTCAGCATCATGATGTCTATCGACCATCAGTGATCGACCCACCGCTATATACAACTAGGGTCTGCTTGTTTTCACATGGTATTTAAAATATGTGGCTTAGAAATAACTTATTAAAATTCGTTTTTTGATAGGACGAGTATTTATTTATTTATTTTGCTGCTGGGCTATTAAAAACAAATTAGCATTTAGCCTTATTTAAGTCTGATATTTTATTCTTCATGGTCCTAAAAAGTCTTCAGTTTGACTTAGTGAAACCCGCAGAAACCCTGATGTCTAGCAATAGCTAGATCTCTCATGCTACATATCCTCATGTTGAGTGTTCCTGTCAGCCTAGCTGGTCTATTTTTATCTGCCTGTGTTGTCGCTGACACGCAGTCACCTGTTGCCTTCGAGGAGCGCGTGTTGTCTGCCGCCGCCGCAGATGTGTTCGTACACCAGCGACGGCCTCTGGGGACGTGTTTACAGACGATGAGAAAGGTGGTAATTGAAGGAAAAGCTGTGCGAATTCATCCATCTGATGTGTTTCTTTCAAAGAGGGAACAATAGTGAGGGTAAAAAAAAAGACATCTTTGTTTAAACACGGCGGTCTCAGTGGAACTGGAATAAAGAGTTCGCTCTTTTTAAGACCGGATAAAGGGGCCGTTTCTCTCAGATGTAAAGAGATATCTGAACCTGCGCTGGAAGAGCTGTTTATCGACACCAGAAAAACAAGCGTCGGCCTTTGTAGTCGTGATCAATTGGCCACCGTTCGATCTCCTCCGTCTCAGACTATTAAGAGTTTTTTAAGACCATTTAGAAGACGAAATTACAGCGCCGCAAATTACAGGGTTTAGAAATGGCGGAGGAATTGACAGTCACAAATGCACAGGAGGCTTTTAGAGAAAGCGAGCGGTATAACGCTGAGAGAATGCCATTAATGTCCTGCTGCTTGCTGTTTGTGATCTTCCTGAACTGTGCGCTCTTGATCGACAGGCGCCGTGGCGAGCACTGAGGTCAAGATGAGGTTGCAGGAGTTCGTCCTCAATAAGAAGAAAGCGCTGGCCCAGAGGAGTCTCAACCACTGCCTGCCCAGCGACCCACGCTACTGGTACGGGTGAGTATCAGCCTGCTTAAAAAAAATGTTACAGCTTTTTACTGGTCCTCTAAGGTCTGGGCATGTTCCGGTATAAGTTTCTGACAGTGTGATAGCCTTGGATGCAACACAGTATTGTGATTACTGCTCTTAAATATATTATTTTTAAATGTCTGGTTAAAAAACAGCCCTATTACCCATTGAACACAATAATTTTAAGAAACATTTCAAATATTTTGGAGCAGTAAACATGTCAGACTAAGTAATTAAAATAAATTATTGACTTCTGCTATATTCATTAGTTTTAAAAACACTGATTTCTTGTAGAGGCATCATTGGATATCTGTCTCTTCTTTGGTTATAAAGTAAGCCACAGCACTGTTCAGATCTATAGCATGATTGGATGTTGGTGCAAAAGCGATTTGTTCTTTAAATGTGTCCTGAATCATAGGCTGACCAGTAGCTTTTGATGTGGAGGCTCTTTTTTTGTACATATACCGTAGGAATGGTATAACAGAAATATTTAGTGATTTTAAAACCTTGACATCAGCTCAGAAAACATGATGCAGGGTTCCCACAGGTCATGGGATTTCTGAAAAATTCACTGAATTTTAAAAAGGTCTATTTCAGGCACTGAAAGTCAGAGAATTTTTTTGTCATAAAGTCATGGATTATCAAGGACTTTTGTTTGTTGCTTTGAATTTTAATTTATATGTATCAAAATATCTGTTTTCTATACCTTATTTTCACTTAATGGGATAGTTCACCTATAAATCCTGTCTGTTTAAAAGGTCTTTTTCAGACAGTGAAAGTCAGGGATTTTTTATTTATTTTTTTATTAAAAAAAACGAAGTATTTTTTGTCATAAAGTTATGAAATATAAAATATTTTTTTTCTTTTCAATTAAATTTCCATGTATCAAAATGTAATTTTTATATACCTTATTTTAACAGAATGGGATAGTTTACCCAAAAATCTAAATGCTGTTATTTTTAAAATTACAGATATTAAAAGACAGGGATTTTTTTTTTGTCATAAAGTCATGGAATATAAAGGATTTTTGTTTGTCTCTTTGAATTTTAAATTTCCATGTATCAAAATGTCATTTTTCCATACCTTGTTTTCACTTAATGGGTTAGTTCACCCAGACATCTGACTTCTGCTATTTGAAAACGTCTATTTCAGTCAAAGCCTCTTCTTTTAGTTTCTGATTATATATTTAAGAAGTAGTTTAAATTGATATGAGAATACTACAATTTAATAATAGGCACAATAATTATTATTATCCTGTCCCAATCATTGCTTAACCAAAAAATGAACAGCAAAAAAAAACTGCCGAAAGCAGATTGGGTAACTTTGGGGACTTTACTGGGAATTATTCTTCTCAATATAGTTCTTTTTTATTTTTGTAAAACTACAACAAAGAGGGGGAACGTATGTGCGTGTGTGTGTGTGTTTTTATATTAATATATATACATATATACACACACACACACACAGTTGCAGTCAGAATTATTAGCCCCGCTGAATTATTAGCCCAACATATATATTGAGTGTAGTGATTGACAGGAGAGTAGGGATTGTTTCACTGAGATGCATCATGTTTCTGGCTACCATGTGGTCAGGAGCGCCTGAATGTGGTTTGACTGACCGAATACTAAAGTGCTTTGAGCTTTTTTACACCTGCATTTAGCTCTGACCAAAGATCCACATGCTGCATGAAGCTGATGCCAAACTTTCCTCAATGTCCCTGTTGTAGTGTCATTTTCTGCTCATTGCAGTATGCCGGTGTAAAAGCGTGTTATGCAAGTTTCTGCTTTAATTGATTGACAGTTTGCTTAGCCCTTTATCGCACAAAGGATCTAAAATTGTTTTTTTTATACATATTTGAAGATGGATTCTGATGGAAACTGTGTGTGAGGGTGTGGATGTGTTTATGTTAGAAACCCACACTCCATCAAACCCTTTCACACATCTGGAAAGCTCAGAAGACAGGAAGAGAATGCGCCTTTAAACAGAAATATTACAGGCTTCTGCATATACATACTTGTCTTATTGGGCTAGACTAAATGTGCTGACATTTTTTGCCATTTCTGTAGAGAGTTTAGAAAAAATCTGTGGATGAATATGTGGAATGATTTTAGGAGTATTCAATTCACCTTTATTTGTATAGCGCTTTTAAAATGTAGATTGTGTCAAAGCAGCTTCACATAAAAGATCATAGTAAACTGAAACAGTGTAGTTCAGTGTTTACTGTTTAGGTTCAGTTCAGCTCGGTTCAGTGGGGTTTATTAATCACTATTGAGGGCCTAAACACTGAACAGCAAATCCATCGATGCGTAGCTCTACCAATCCCAAACCATGCAAGCTAGTGGCGACAGCGGAGAGGCAAAAAAAAACTTTACCAATTGGCGAGAGTGAAGAAAAAAAAATTGAGAGAAATCAGACTCAGTTGGGCACGACCATTTTAATTTCTCCGCTTGCCAAACGTCTTGTGCAGAGCTGCAGTCTCAGCGACGGAGGCTGGAAGCTGGGCCTCAGCGAAGACTCGTCTGTCCCTGGAGCGTCACAGGAATCAGTCTCATGCTCTCCACACCTTCATGACCACCACAGCAGCTGCTAAGGATACGGCCTGGTCCAGGATCATAGCTAAAAACTTAATACATGTTAACTCTGCAAATTTTATAAACTTACATATAGCAAATCTACTGAAAAAGTTATTTGTAAATACACTTTACATTGTGTACTGTTTACACTCTCTGCACATATCATAGTGCAGAGAAAATATCAACGCTTGAGGAAAGAAGGATACAGAAGAGCTTACATACTATAGTTGAATTTACACACGAAACGTGGTGTACAGGGGACATAACCAGGGTACAACTGTGCAAAAAGCTGTATTTATGAAGAGTGTAAGATAATAAAGGGTGTGAGGTTTATAAAAGCCTATAGGCCTATGTTTATCATTATACGCTATATACGTTATAGGATACACTTTGTACAGCAATGGAACTAAGTGGCCTGTAAGGACATATTTCAAATAAATCATGATAAGAATAAAAAACTTACTCGACACAAATTCTATCCTCCACATCTTCATAATGTATGTGCTCGTCATCAGAGTCGTGCTTTTCCTCTGAGGAGAATGTAAACTCTTTGTCGCTGTCCAAAACCATCCGAAGTGCTTCTTCGCTCGTGTAGCGTGCCATCATTCCAACAAGCAAAAACCATAAGTAACTCTGTAATAAAGCTTGTCGTTTTAAGACATGTCTCGGGGGGCTGTATATTATTACTTGGCTTTATTTACATATGAATAGCGTGCTCACTGAGAGGCGGGACCATGTTAACTGTAATGACGCGATATTGGAGAATCCGTACTATTGGAGAGTCCTTACTTTTATACGAATTACATAAAAATAGATTATTTGTTTTCGACTTGAATTGGTTATTGCACAAGTAGGCATGTCAAGCTTTCTATAGATATATCACTCACGGCCCTTTGTTAAACATTTGCTGAGTTTCTTTTCACTCTAGTGGCAGGTTTTTCTGACCACAGTCTGCATATGGCACGCGGCGCTTGTAATAACAGTGCCTCATGTGCGTGGTCGCATAAAACAAATGAGATCAGACTGAGAAACTAGACATAGCGTTGGTTTCATACTGATAACTTTATCAAGCAGTGTTTCTTTTCAACATGCATAGCTGCATTTAAAAGTAATCACTTCAAGCTTTCTATAGATACATGTCTCATGTCTGTGTGTTTTGTTTTTACCGATGCGTTTCTAAACGGAGAGAGAAATGAAAGTATGCCTACACTGTTTGTTTTTCTTTTTTTTTTCAAAAGCACACACGTTTGTTATTGTTGTGAGTGTACACAACAAAAAGTAGACACCTAACAGATTCGATTGATGTATTGATCTTATCTGTATGATCAAAACTGAAAGTGTAATTCAAGTTCCTTTCAGCCTTTTGACGACACTACAGGTCAAAACACGTATATGCCGTCTTCGACTGTGAATTTGGATACATCCTTAATGCTTTTGCACCTTACGCTTTAGACTTTGCGCCTAGACCGTTAAAATAAAGCCCTATGTATCTACATCAGTTGAGTCGCTTCACTGCCATTTATAAATTCACTTCTGTGGTTGGACTCTTACCTCACCGGCAGATCTTTCAGGGTTGCCTGGAGGAAGAGGTGTCCAAAACACTATCAGCTTGAAACCTTGGTCCCCTGCTATTCTCAATTTACACCACATCACTAGGACGCAAAATATACATTTCTGGCATTTCGGCTTGAGGGATTCTTTATGCTTTGTTGTTTCTGTAAGAACAGTCTTTAAAGGCTCCTCCCTCTTGTTGAAAGCAACGGCTCATTCGCATTTAAAGGGACACACTTATCCAAATAGGTGTTTTACCAGCTATAATAAATGATCTGTTAGGTATTTCGCACTGAAACTTCAGAGGACATCTGAAATTTATTTCAACTCTTATAAATAAAAACGTAAGTGGACTAGAGTAAACGTATCCTGAGCTGGCAGAAGGTGCTCTCAATGCTGGGAATGGAGAGCAGCTGTGTGTGGAAATGTCTTGAAATGCACATATTTGAGTCCTTCTGCTTGCCCTCATGTGTGTGTGTGTGTTTTTTTTTTGTGATTTGTTCCACAGGAAAACCCAGCACAGCTCTCTGGACCAGAGCTCACCACCTCAGACAGGGATTTCCACTTACAACCACCCGGTGCTGGGAATGTACGACCCCAAAGATGACTTCCCGCTCCGCAAGACGGGTAAAACTGAAGCCCTTCTTTCCAAACGTGTCCATGATTTTCACTTCGCTTGCTTTAGAGCAGTTCAGGTTTACTTATTCAGAGTGGCTTCCAGGCGACATGGAACAAACTCTGCGACCTTTGCTTCCATTGACGCTTGTGGAAAAGCCTTTTTTTTTTCCTCGTGCTGATGCAGAAGCCGGTTTCTCACACTCGCATACAACTGTAAAAGATTGTAGATCAACTTGCGGCTGGAAAATATGCAGAAACGGTTGACTGACTTGAACTTGAAATTGTTTCATTTTCTTTCATTAAGTTTGGTTTTGAGTCATCTTGGATATTTTTTTCATTTTAATTAGTAAATTTTGTATTACTTTGTTTGTTTGTTTGTTTACATTTGTTTCAACATAAGTCATTATTTTTGTTTCTTTTTTAAATTTAATTAATTTGACAGCTTAAATCCCTAAACTTTTTAAACATTTTAGTATATTATGGATTTTTTCCTCTAGCATCTTTTTCAGTTTGTTTTAGTTGTTAATTCTGATTAATTCTTTAGATCTGAAAAAGTTATATATTACTATGTATGTGCTTCTCATAAACACACACACAGACACTCACATATAATGATATCAGGGTTTATTTAAACCATAAAGTAAAAGTAAACCTAATAATCCAAACTTTAAACTTAAATAAATAAATAAATAAAATAAAAATAAATAAATAAATACATTTTACTTTGGCAAAAGTGAAAGTTGGCAAAATTTTATTTTTTATGTAATTTTATGTAGTTTATTTTTTTCTGGGATTTTTTTAGTGACTAAAATTTGTCATTTTTTGTCATTAATTCTGGTTATTTAGTTATGAATTCTTTCTGAAAGAGTTATATATTACAAGCAATACTATGCATGTGCTGCTCATTAACTGCTCCCATATAATGATATCAGGATTTATTAAAAACAACGTAAAACAAAACGTAAAAACAAATGTAGTATTTCAAACTTTAAAATTAATTAAATAAACAAACAACCAAATAAATAAATAAATGTCTTTTGATTTAGTTAGCAAAAGTGTTATTTTTCTGCACTTTGCTCATGCAGTTTGTTTATTGTTTATTTTTTCCAGAATTATTTCAGTAACCAAAATCTAAATAAATATATTAGTTATTATTCTGATAAATTTTTAGTTATTAATTATTTCTAAAACAAGCAATACTGTATACAGGTTTGTGCACGCACACACATTATTATCTGCCCAGTTTTTGCCCTTTATTATTATTATATTATTATTATTATTATTATTATTATTATTATTATAATTCTTATTATAATAAATGCGTTTGATTTTCTAATATTAAACATTTGCCATTGTTATTATTATTATTATTATTATTATTATTATTATTATTATTATAAATAAAAATAAATGAATTTGATTTATAATAATAAACATTTACTTATTATTATTATTTTAAAAATTAATTTGATTTATAATAATAAACATTTGCAAACATTTACATTTCCCTTTTAGCCAAAGACATCTGCGGTTGGCATTAAAAGCAGTGTGGTGTACGGTAAAAGTCAAGTTTTCTTTTTTTATACTTTCGAATTCGGCCTCCTACTACACAACACGGCATGCTTGCTATTGCAACCAGTCTCTTTTTGCAACCGGGAACCCGTGTGACATCTTGTGCGACAAAGGTTTGCAATTCATCTATACGTTTCTTGATAGCATTGAAGACTTTTTTTTTTTCCCTCTCCCTCACACCTTGCAGACCATACTGGAAAGTTTTCTCCTCTTGATGAGAGAAAGATGTCCAGATAGAGAGTTTGAGCAGGTTGGCATCTGCAGCGTGTTAAGGCTGGCATCGGTCCTGTGTTCACTCTGAAGTGTGTGTTCAAGAACTCGCACTCAAGGGCAGTTCCTATGCGCACTCACTTTGGGCTGCTTTAGGTGGCGTTTGGCCTCTGTGCTCATTAATCAGACTGGAAATGGGCCTGTCAGGAGGCGCGGTACAGCCTGCCCTGGGCCTTCAGCACACACTGAGCCCCGGTGAGACCTGCGTAATTACAGAGCAGCAGGAGGAGGAGAAGAGGAGAGTGTTAGAGGCAGAGCTGCTACAGTCCCACTGTATACAGTACAGCAGCCTCATCTTGACCTCCAGATTCACATTCACTGCATGCAGGCTTCACTTTTTTTTCTATGGTGTAGGAATTTGGAGAGCGAATTTGGTCAACGTCATACTTTTTATCACTTTAAAAAAAATTACTTTTGTATAGTTTAATTATTTGCCTTTTTTAATGTATAAATAAAATAACGTGTTATAATTTTGTCACTTTTCTACAGTTTGATTTATTAGATTTGTAATATTATTTTATGCAGTGAAATGATATCAGGTAAATTAACAACATAAAACTACAGCTATTTTTTGTTTCTTCGAATCAAACAAACATTAAAAAAACTTTAAAATAATTTAAAACATTAAAACAATGCAAATGCAACTTTACAATTAATTAAACAATTATTATTAAACAACAATTTTTTTTGTTTGATTTAGTTTGTTACAAAAGTTTTAATTTATATATTTTTATGTAGTTTATCAAATTGTTTTTTTTTTTTTGTTTTTTATAAATAAAACAGTATATAAAAATGCCATTGAAACATTTAAGAAATTTTATTTTATTTATTTATTTTTTTTAATTTTTGGAATTTTTGTTATTTGAAACCGAACAAACATTTGGTAAAAAAGAAAAATACATAAAAATAAATAACTAATAATAATAGTAATAATAATAATAATAATAAATAAAATAAAATATTTAAATGGGATTATTTTGTTTCATTTTATTTTGTAGTTTAATTATTTCTTTCTTTATTTATTTATTTATTCATTCATTTATTTATTCATTTATTCATTTTTGTAATTTGTTAGTGCACTTTAATGATTTCAGGTTTAATTAAACCGTTGAACTACAGCTATTTCTGTTACTTGAAATCAAACATTTAAACTTTTTGTTTTTTTTTGCAGTGTAAATTAGTGCATCTTAATCTTTTAAAGTTAATTTTAAGAATAAATAAAATTAGCGTTTATTTAGTTAGCAAAAGTTTTATTTTCACACACTTTTAAGTAGTTTGTTTACTTGTTCAATTCTTATAAACTAGCATGCAATTTTATTATTGATATGGTTAGTTAAACAGTCGAGTAAATAAAAATGTCATTTAAGACATTCAAACAAATATTTTAGTACATAATTACTATGTCATGATGATATTACCATATTTTACACATGGCAAGAAACAATAGTGATAAATCGGGTAAAATAATATAACATAACTGCCATTTCAAGCAGCCAAATTTATTTGCCCAACTTAATTCCTACTAAAGTGATTTAGTCAAAAGCTAAATTATTTATTATTTTTATTATTAAGAAACAGTCAGGATCTGATGAACGTCAAGCTGTGAAATGTTCTTTGTTAGTTTGTGATTATAGAGTTTTGCGGTAAGGCTGGTTCTGCTGGTCGTCCCGCTGCAGATGAAGCTCAGTTTGCTCTGGCTGGCGGTCTGCATTCCTGCATTGGGGATTTGGGAGGGTGAGGGTGGCCCGGGCCTTTACCAGAACTGCCTGACAGGCCAGAGTCTGTTTTCGCACATCTCACCTAAAGCCCAGCACATCTGCAGCTGCAGGAAGTGAGATGTTGTTTTAGGACAGTGAGGTCTGCGAGGGTCCCGCACACAGAATGCTTAAAGACCTGAAAGAAAAAAAAAGACTCTCCTGCATGGGTGTCGTGCATTTTTCTAATAATGTTTTTTGGGTGGCGTGATTTGAAATACTGCTTCAGTTATTTTATTCAGAAAAGTTTGGCATGTTATGATTTATGCAATGTGGAAAATGGGATATACAGTTGAGGTCAGAATTATTAGCAACCTGTATATTTCTCCCCAATTTCTGTTTAACGGAAAGACGATTTATAAAAATAATAGTTTTATTAACTTTTATCTTTACCATGATGACAGCACATAATATTTCACTAGATGTTTACTAATATTTATTCAAGATACTAGTATTCAGCTTAAAGTGACATTTAAAGGCTTAACTAAGTTAATTAGAGAAGTTAGAGTAATTAGGCAATTCATTGTCATAACTGGTTTGTTTTGTAGACCGGGGGTTTTCAAAATGTTCAGCCAGCCAAAATAACAATGCCAGTGACTCGCGACCCCCAAATTCCTTGGAGGTGGTTATAAACATACATATGTTGAACAAACCAAAGAAAGCCTTTATAAACACGAGCATATTGACAACACAAAACAGTGCAAAAGTCTAACAACCGGATCATTTTTATGGTCATTTATTGATTTGTGCAGTTTAATATTACCCTTACTTAATGAGACTGGTATGCACAACGTTTTCAGCACAAGTTGATTTCATTTTGGAGACCACCATTCGGAGATCATCTGCAATGTTCAGCTGTGGCTTGTATTTAATGTTTTTGATTGCCATAGAGGTGTCAGAAAGTTCAACCTGGTGCTATAAAATCAATTTGCTGCGACTAACGCTATTGCTGTGCTTTTATATTATATTTTATGCAACAGTTCTGTCTGGTTCTCGAATGTGATTGGCTGATAGCCGTGATATATTTAAGTTATATCAGCACCCGTACAGCCTCTTTACCCTTTGTGTATTACTCCGCCCATATACAGCCAGCAAAAAGCAGACACTACAGATCAGGTTCATTAGTTAATGCATTTACTAACATGAACTAATCATGAACAACACATGTACAGCATTTATTAATCATAATTGAACATTTACTAATGCATTATTAACACCCAAGTCCGTGCTTGTTAACATTAGTTAATGCACCATGAGTTAACATGAACTCACAATGAACTACTGTATTTTCATTAACTAACATTAACTAACATGAACAAATACAGTAGTAAATGTATTGTTCATTGTTTGTTCCCATTAGTAAATGAATTAATTAACATTAACTAATGAACCTTATTGTAAAGTGTGACAGATTTTGTTTTTATATACACAATTAAGATCTCAAATTGTAAGTATTTAGGCACAATTGTTGACAATAAACTGAATTTTAATAGCAATGTAGAGGCTGTTTATAAGAAGGCAAGTCAGTCTCCCCCACAAGTTGAGAAGTTTTAATGTTAGTACAAGGCTTTAACATGGCATATAGATCATTGATTCTGCAGATTTTATTTGACTTCTTTATGGAAAAAACAGCAATTGTGATTTTTAAGGATAATACACATCCTCTTCACTCAGCTTTTGAAATGTTACCATCAGGACGCAGGTTTAGAATTCCTAAATGCTTATAAAAAGTTTTTTTTATCCCAGTTGCAGTTGTTCTTTTAATTCGGATCACTGTTTGAAGTGAATAAGGTGAATGTCAAGAATGATCTGCAGTATTGTGTATGGGGATAATGAGGTTTTTAAAATGTTTATCTTATGTTGCTGTCTTGATGAGTGTTGCTATTGTGTGATTGTTGTATGTATGCGGTTGTTGTTTTAAATCTAGTGTTAAATACAAATTACTTTCTGTGCCAAGCAGAACGGACAATGAAGTTTGTAAGAATGGGTTTTAACCACCGCGGTTCGAACTGTAGATCTGCCAAGTGACTGAAACATTATCAGTATTAGTGGTAAAAAAAACTGTACATTTCTAGTCAAATCATCCTTCTGCAATCTAATACCATAGATGGAAATAAGAGCAGTATTAATAGCTAAAAATGTGGGAGAACGTTGATACTATTTGATTGTATTGTATTGAATTGATCAATAAAGTGTTGGTTAAATCAAAAGTAATTCATAAATACTTGAAAATGAGATGATTTAATGACAATAATTCTCTATGGTTACAACTGAATTAGTTACAAATAACTGTATAAAAAGATAAAATATGAACTGATAAAACATATTTATAACGTATATAAATTGTACCCAGCTTAAATGTAAGAAATAAAGTTACCAGAGGTGGAAGCAGAGACAGGGGGAGGGAGAGACCAAGAGAGTAAATAGACCTCAAAGAGGCAGAGAAGATAGACTCCAGATCAGCAGAGGAGCAGAGCAGGAAAGCGCAGAGCAAGAAAAGAACAGACCACAAAAAGAGACAGAGCTTTACACCTGTCTCTTTCTTGACAATGTGACCAAAGCCCAAATACTGAGACATTTAAACTGAGCAAATAAAACATGTAATAAAATAAAGAAAGAAAATAACTCACGAAAAACTAATATATGAAAGTCAATGGTTACAGGTTTACAACATTCTTTAAAATATCTTCTTTTGTGTTTGACAGAGAAAAGAAACACGTAAAGGTTTGAAACAAGTACAGGGGGAATAAATGATGACAGAATTTTCATTATTTGGTTGAACTATCCCTTTAAGTACAGTTTAAGCACTGTTTCTGGTAATGAGTTCATGAGTTTCTTTTGGAGCATTCTTGATATTTTGAAGAATGCTGAAAATCTGACTTCCATAGCTTGCTTTTAATAAACAAGCTCACTTGTTTAGTATTTTTGCATTTTGTCTCTCTCCTTTTCAGTGTAAATGGCAACAATAATACTGGCTTAATGTTTTTCCTTCCTTTTCTGCTGCCCTGTAATAAAATATAGAAGGTACAAAACAGGAAAAAAACTAATATATGGAAGTCAGTGGTTACAGGTTTACAGCATTCTTCAAATTTTCTTCTTTTTTGTCTGACAGAGGATTTTTTTGGGCGTGAACTATCCCTTTAAGTACAGTTTAAGAAGTGTTTCTGGTGAATTTCTGATGACATGAGTCACCAGCAGAAGAGTCACGTTTGCTGCAAGTCTGTTCTGCTTGAAATGTCAGATCTGTGACCTTCCTGCCTGCTGCAACACATTCGCAAGAGCCGGAGAAACGCATGAATGAAACAAAGGAGCCCTCGCTGAGTCACGTTCACACGCCACACATTCACACTTACAGCACAGTTCAGCCAAAAAAATGAAAATTCTGTTATCATTTGCTCGGTTTCAATCCTGTCTGAGTTTCTGTTGAACACTGAAGATGATATATGATTAAGAACATTGGAAAGCCTTTAACCTCCATCATATCTTTTTTTTTTTTTGGTTTGTTCCCCTATTAAACGCTATTTATTCCTGTTGTCCCAAAATAAACCAATTAAGCTAACTTATCAATTTAAAAACAGTTAAGTTGCCCCAAAAACAACCTCTCGAAGCTTGTTGTTTTATAGTAAAGTCTTATAGTAAACAATGTAAACAATAGGTCTCCGCAAAAGACAGTGACGTAAACAAATTAATAACCATCTATAATTCAACACTATTGTGTCGTTGGACTAAATTTGCTTGATGGGATGTTGTTCTGAGGACCCTTACCTTGCAAATAATCTGTGATGTACAGCAATGAATGCGTGTCTTGTTAGTACAATGATAAGTCTGTACTTCATATCTAGTAACGTTAAGCATGTTCTGTACAACTTACCGTACACAAATTTAGCACATACATCATTTATGAGCTTCCCGTTGAAAAACAACTTGCTACAAAAGCTGAGGGTTGTAGTCTTCGATTGATGTATAGCTTGTCAAGATTACTCATGTTGTTTTTGGTTAAATCTATTAGTAAACACTGACATGTTCAAAAACAGCACCCCAGTTTAGCCACCTTGAGTAAATGACTGTTATTTCACAGCACTATAGTTAGTATTCTCTCTTATAGAGTCAGAATTAGGACACATTTTAGATGCAAAATGAGTTTAAGACGCCGCATGAGGCATTGTTGTAGGTTTTCTCATTTGTACTCCATATGAATGGCCTGCAGGTTACACTGATGCTTTCTTCACATTCATGTTGACACTGGGGAGTTTACTGGATTAGACTGACGAGCATGGAGAAATCTGGAAGGAATTGAGCTGGAGCTTTAAACACAATTACACTAATTAGCCTGGAGGTTGCAATTTGTGACCTAATACCTGCTAATATGAGCTGGGATTCAAGCTGAGGGAACAACCAGGCAAGGACAGATGAAAGTTTGCTGTATTTCTGGAATAGTGGTTAATGGTCATATCCGGAAAAGCAAAGTGCCGCACATGAGCAGGGATGCGTTTCCCTAACAACAACATAAATCGAGGCTGAACTACTATAGTACGTTGTATCATTTGGGAAATTAATGACGAGTGTTTCCTTAAACCGTAGTTTCTCTGTCGCAGATCCATGTTAGTTATAGCGTAAAATAGCAGCAGTGACGCTCTAAATGGATTGGAGTAACAACTTTGCATTCAGTTTTGTACAAATTACATTGTTTTACACACCATACGCATGCACATTTTTAGTAAAATCATGCATTAGTTTTTTCATATCCGCACATATACGGCCTATATTTCGCCATATTTCGCTATACGAAAGTGTAGTGACAATAAAGGCTTGATTGATATATTTCTTTTAAAAACACTATGAAGAATATTCCATATTCTATTCTAAAACATAAAATCACTTACTATAGCTAGCGAGTAGGTTAATCCCATATGCTCTATAAATCAGATATACAAATCATGAGTAAAAGTACTTTTATTTATTTATTTTTTCCAAAAGTATTTTTATTGAACATTTTTACAGCAAAAGCATGTCATAAATTAACATTGATTTATGTAGTTTAAATCCTGACCCCACATTATAAATTACAATGAATTATAGTAATTATAATAAATAAATAAATCAATCAATAAATAAATAAAATTGTATTTCACAGGGTTTCCGCAGGGTCTTAAAATGTCTAAAATTGAAAAATCTAAATTTTTGTCTCTAAAAAGTCTTAAATTTGTTGTTCTAAGTCTTTTTTTTGCACTGGTTTTATTTTTCTGATGTCCATGTAACGCTACATCTAATGCTCATTTTAATTCTTTTTTATTGTTGTTGCTTGGTTTTTGTGGTGTTGTAGTTCTTTATTTTACTAGTCCAATTGCAATATGCGGTCTTACAACTACAAATGAGACCAACATGCAATAGCCAATCAGCTTTCTGCTATTGAACTCAGTGGGCGTGGCGAGTGTGACACCATTGCTGTGTAAGTTTTTGCTTTTCTCCTTGCTATAATAAAAAAATTATTGTAGAGCAACTCATGTTCTTTTGTTATTGATGACTTTATTAGCTAGAAGGCTGCTCGAGACATGAACGCAAGCGATGCATCAACGTTTGATTTAAAAATACTTAAATACTTGAAAAATACTTTAATGGTCATAAAAATCTTTATAATCATTATAATAAATTTTAAAAATAATAAAAACAATTAGTTTAAAAATATTTAATGATATTAATGGTATGACGTAGTTCCGGAAACTTACTTTTCTGTTTATTACAAATGGTTAACCATTAAAATGTCAACGTTTTTTTTTTTTTACTTTTCAACATTAAAAATTGTTGGAGCAAAGTCTTATAATGCAATTCAAAAGCATAAATACTTCAAAAGCAATGAATCCCAAAATACGGAAAGCTGCAAATGTATGCATATTCTTAGTGTAGTATGAATGAATCACTGTACATGAAAAATTATTACTTTTGTGGGTCTCTTGCAAGCAAATAATGGTATTTAGGTTTTCTTGGCGTCAAAAAAGTTTGCAAACCTCCATCCTTGACTATACTGATGGCCTTCAAATGGCCCCAGCAGCCGCTAATGAGGATCCTTCATGGTGCCTCTCCCTGAACACGCTGTCCATCCACTGCTAAGAGCTCATTTCCCTTATCTGGATCTAAGTGCTTTTTTAATAGCTGTAGGGTGATGACTTCTGCATGTCATTTCCCGTCAGCTCTCTGTTGACAGCTTGTCCTCACTAAGACCATTCCTGCATTCTCTTATCAGCCCAGAGAACTCGTCCAAATCATCATCAAAATTTATCTGTAAGATCTTTTCTCATATTTCATAATCTAATCTGAGATTTACTGCAAAAGTGTCTGATCTTTTTTTTTTTTTTGAAAACGCTGATATGAAAGTTGAAGCTGGTACTTTTTAGCAAAGCATAGAAATGTAATTTATTGATTATAAAACAATATTATATATATATATATATATATATATATATATATATATATATATATATATATATATATATATATATATATATATATAAATTTTTATAATTTGATGCAGAATTGTTGGCAGAATTCCATATTTAATTGTGAAATTAATTTAGCTTTTTTTGCATTTATGTAGTTTATTGCCATCTAACTATTAAACATAATTGCATAATATTTATAATATTAAGACATATATATTTAATAAATACTTAATAATAAGGATTTCAGATGTTAATATAATTACAGGCTTCTGCATTGTTTTAAAAAGGGGATTTTAAATGAATTGGGCTATTTTAAAATGTTTCATTCTTAAATCTAAAATGAAACATAAATTAAAAGTACATTAAAAAGTTTAAACTACATGTTAAACAATTTCCAAATCAGTATATTAGTCATAAATTTTCCTTGCCTAAATATGCATGATTTTTATTTTTTTTTATTTTTGTTGGCCATCGATTTTAACATTTGAGCGTGCCTTTTGTTAGCTTTTGTTAGCTGAACCAAAGTTCATGACCAATGAACCTTGCAACTGTCATCCCAGCTTAATCAGCCTTGAACAGAACTTAGCAGAATAATGACACTGTTGTCTTTTTTTAGAGCTGTGGTACTATTGAAACTGTATACAGTTTGTTCTTGAAGAGCGTTACAGTGTTATTACTGTTATTTTTTTATTTTTTTTTTTAGCATAATACAATGAAGCTGCTTGAAAATTAATATCATATAAAGCAGTAATGTAATGGATCATCAGTAATTCCAGTTTTTCGTCCTGCATAAACCTATGTATAATGTCAGTTAAAGCTGCACAAAAGGTCGTTTTAGCATCAATATCGCAAGCTGAATAATGGCACTGTTGTCTTTTTTCAGAGCTGTAGTACTATTAATAGTGTTTTCATTTCATATTTGAAGAGCGTTACAATATTATTATGTTCATATATAACTATTTTTTAGCATATTACAATGAAACTGCTGCTTGGTAATTAATATTAGATAAAGCAGTTATTTGTACAGCATCACTTACTTTTTCAGCACCAAATATGCTATTAAGCAGATTTTTACAAACAAGTTGGTTTAATGCAAACAGATGGATTCAACAAATGCTTGTACAATCGATTCCACAACCTCAAACTCGGAGCAGGTCATTCTTTAAAGGTTACAAAGCAGTTTTCCTGTTCGTTTCTACTTCTAGAACCGGGCTGTTGCACTCTATATTGATCTTTGACTTTGTGAAAATAGTTTTTGTCCTGTCCTGTCTTATTAAACTGTTAGTCAGGGTCACCGTTACCCTTGAAGAGTTAGGTTTGATGTAGATGTGTGTGTGTGTGTGTGTGTGTGTGTGTGTGTGTGTGTGTGTGTGTGTGTGTGTGTGTGTGTGTGTGTGTGTGTGTGTGTGTGTGTGTGTGTGTGTGTGTGTGTGTGTGTGTGTGTGTGTGTGTGTGTGTGTGTGTGTGTGTGTGTGTGTGTGTGTGTGTGTGTGTGTGTGTGTGTGTGTGTGTGTGTGTGTGTGTGTGTGTGTGTGTGTGTGTGTGTGTGTGTGAGTGAGTGAGTGAGTGAGTGAGTGAGTGAGTGAGTGAGTGAGTGAGTGAGTGAGTGAGTGAGTGAGTGAGTGAGTGAGTGAGTGAGTGAGTGAGTGAGTGAGTGAGTGAGTGAGTGAGTGAGTGAGTGAGTGAGTGAGTGAGTGAGTGAGTGAGTGAGTGAGTGAGTGAGTGAGTGAGTGAGTGAGTGAGTGAGTGAGTGAGTGAGTGAGTGAGTGAGTGAGTGAGTGAGTGAGTGAGTGAGTGAGTGAGTGAGTGAGTGAGTGAGTGAGTGAGTGAGTGAGTGAGTGAGTGAGTGAGTGAGTGAGTGAGTGAGTGAGTGAGTGAGTGAGTGAGTGAGTGAGTGAGTGAGTGAGTGAGTGAGTGAGTGAGTGAGTGAGTGAGTGAGTGAGTGAGTGAGTGAGTGAGTGAGTGAGTGAGTGAGTGAGTGAGTGAGTGAGTGAGTGAGTGAGTGAGTGAGTGAGTGAGTGAGTGAGTGAGTGAGTGAGTGAGTGAGTGAGTGAGTGAGTGAGTGAGTGAGTGAGTGAGTGAGTGAGTGAGTGAGTGAGTGAGTGAGTGAGTGAGTGAGTGAGTGAGTGAGTGAGTGAGTGAGTGAGTGAGTGAGTGAGTGAGTGAGTGAGTGAGTGAGTGAGTGAGTGAGTGAGTGAGTGAGTGAGTGAGTGAGTGAGTGAGTGAGTGAGTGAGTGAGTGAGTGAGTGAGTGAGTGAGTGAGTGAGTGAGTGAGTGAGTGAGTGAGTGAGTGAGTGAGTGAGTGAGTGAGTGAGTGAGTGAGTGAGTGAGTGAGTGAGTGAGTGAGTGAGTGAGTGAGTGAGTGAGTGAGTGAGTGAGTGAGTGAGTGAGTGAGTGAGTGAGTGAGTGAGTGAGTGAGTGAGTGAGTGAGTGAGTGAGTGAGTGAGTGAGTGAGTGAGTGAGTGAGTGAGTGAGTGAGTGAGTGAGTGAGTGAGTGAGTGAGTGAGTGAGTGAGTGAGTGAGTGAGTGAGTGAGTGAGTGAGTGAGTGAGTGAGTGAGTGAGTGAGTGAGTGAGTGAGTGAGTGAGTGAGTGAGTGAGTGAGTGAGTGAGTGAGTGAGTGAGTGAGTGAGTGAGTGAGTGAGTGAGTGAGTGAGTGAGTGAGTGAGTGAGTGAGTGAGTGAGTGAGTGAGTGAGTGAGTGAGTGAGTGAGTGAGTGAGTGAGTGAGTGAGTGAGTGAGTGAGTGAGTGAGTGAGTGAGTGAGTGAGTGAGTGAGTGAGTGAGTGAGTGAGTGAGTGAGTGAGTGAGTGAGTGAGTGAGTGAGTGAGTGAGTGAGTGAGTGAGTGAGTGAGTGAGTGAGTGAGTGAGTGAGTGAGTGAGTGAGTGAGTGAGTGAGTGAGTGAGTGAGTGAGTGAGTGAGTGAGTGAGTGAGTGAGTGAGTGAGTGAGTGAGTGAGTGAGTGAGTGAGTGAGTGAGTGAGTGAGTGAGTGAGTGAGTGAGTGAGTGAGTGAGTGAGTGAGTGAGTGAGTGAGTGAGTGAGTGAGTGAGTGAGTGAGTGAGTGAGTGAGTGAGTGAGTGAGTGAGTGAGTGAGTGAGTGAGTGAGTGAGTGAGTGAGTGAGTGAGTGAGTGAGTGAGTGAGTGAGTGAGTGAGTGAGTGAGTGAGTGAGTGAGTGAGTGAGTGAGTGAGTGAGTGAGTGAGTGAGTGAGTGAGTGAGTGAGTGAGTGAGTGAGTGAGTGAGTGAGTGAGTGAGTGAGTGAGTGAGTGAGTGAGTGAGTGAGTGAGTGAGTGAGTGAGTGAGTGAGTGAGTGAGTGAGTGAGTGAGTGAGTGAGTGAGTGAGTGAGTGAGTGAGTGAGTGAGTGAGTGAGTGAGTGAGTGAGTGAGTGAGTGAGTGAGTGAGTGAGTGAGTGAGTGAGTGAGTGAGTGAGTGAGTGAGTGAGTGAGTGAGTGAGTGAGTGAGTGAGTGAGTGAGTGAGTGAGTGAGTGAGTGAGTGAGTGAGTGAGTGAGTGAGTGAGTGAGTGAGTGAGTGAGTGAGTGAGTGAGTGAGTGAGTGAGTGAGTGAGTGAGTGAGTGAGTGAGTGAGTGAGTGAGTGAGTGAGTGAGTGAGTGAGTGAGTGAGTGAGTGAGTGAGTGAGTGAGTGAGTGAGTGAGTGAGTGAGTGAGTGAGTGAGTGAGTGAGTGAGTGAGTGAGTGAGTAAAATCAGCAGAAATCATGGGCCACTGCAACCGACGTGTCCAAACACACTCACTCATGCATCTGCCGTCTCAACAGTTTTCAGATGAGCTGGGCTCGATACAATACTCAAACTTTTTTTTTTTTTTTTTTTTTGCTTTGCATGTTTGTTTTGGGGATTTTACCTGTCATGTAGTGTGTTTAATACACTCACAATAAATGTATTTGAAATTAATCAAACTAATTATTTAAAATGAGTTGAATCAACACAATTCTGGAGTTGTTTGGGACAACTTAATTGTTTCCTGTTCAATCAACTTGAATGTGTACAAACAATTAAATTAACAATCAATTTGTGTTGGGACAACTTGAAATTGTTTGGAACAGAGCCTCTTTTTTTTACAGTAGCTGATTGCGAATGTAGAAGGTTTGCACATGTTTGTTCTAACTTATTTAAATTGAGCTCAAACAACCCAGTTATTGACTTTTTTTGTGGACAGATAAATTGTTTTATGTTCAGTCAACCTAAACTTGTAAACAAGGATTAGGACACAATTAATGCATTAGTAAATGTCAAACTATGATGGATAAATGCTGTACAAATATTGTTAATGCTAATTATTGTAATTACTAACATGAACCAAGCATGAAGTAATTTAACTCTATTGTAAAGCATGACTGGGATCTTATTGCCATAATAAATTATAGTACTTTGGATACTTAAGTATATTTGACAGCAACTGCTTTTGTACTTTTACTCCAATGAAAGTGTAACGGGAACACTTCAACATTAAGTACACTGTAAAAAATAAATCCGTAAAATTTACGGTAAAAAAAACGGCAGCTGTGGTTGCCAGTACTTTACCATTAAAAACACTGTACAAACCGTAAAAGTGATTTCTCATTTTTACGGTAAACTAACGTATTTTATTAATTTATGGAGGTAATATGTCTGTATTTTGTATGACCAACATCTACACATCTTTTGTTACACAGATAGGCGCGTTAGCACACCCTCATGCAGGTGGTGATAAGGAAGTTACATAATGAGCCAATGCTCATCACAATCAACTTTCCCCACAAGCAGAAAAGAGTATCAGCATATAGAAGGTGCTCAGTGTCATTCACACAGCTACTAAACACCAGTATGGTAACACGCATAAAATTAAAGTCATGAAATAAACATTTTTTAATCAAAATTAGATGTAACATAAATCTCTAATGTGCATAACTGATAGGGAAATAACTAAAAAGATCCATATTAATATCAACAAAATATATAAAAAGTGATGTGCCATGCAGGGAATTCTGGAAAAGTCAATTTACGGTTATTCGCCATATATATTAAGGAAACATTCTGTTAACCGGGTTACGGATTTATACTGTAGCATTTTTACAGTTTTTTACCGTTGGAGTCACGGCCATTTTTACAGTGTAATGAAACCCTACTGTAAAGTGTTACTTGGATCTCATAGCCTTAATAAATTATAGTGCTTTAGATACTTAAGTACATTTAACAGCAAATACTTTTGTACTTTTACTTCAATGAAAGTGTAACAGGAGCACTTTTACTTTATTAACATTAAGTAATAAATCCTATTGTAAAGTGTGAGCAGGATATTATAGCCATAATGAAACAGAACTTTGGATACTTAAGTACATTTAACAGCAACTACTTTTGTACTTTTACTCAAGTTTAACAGTGTAAAAGTGTAACATGAGCACTTTTACTTCAACTAACATTAAGTAATGAAACTCTATTATAAAGTGTGACTGGGATGTTATAGCCTTAATAAATCATAGTACTTTAGATACTTATGTACATTTAACAGCAACTACTTTTATACTTTTACTTCATTGAAAGTGTAACGGAAGCACTTTTACTTTAATTAACATTAAGTAATGAAACTCTATTGTAAAGTATGACTGGGATCTTATAGCCTTAATAAATTAGAGTGCTTTGGATACTTAAGTACATTTAACAGCAACTACTTTTGTACTTTGTACTTTTCTACTCCATTGAGAGTATAATAGGAGCACTTTTACTTTTACTTTAAGTAATGAAATCCTATTGTAAAGTGTGACGGGGATCTTATTACCATAATAAATCAAAGTACTTCGGATACTTAAGTTAATTTAACAGCAACTACTTTTGTACTTCTACTCCATTGAAAGTGTAATGGGAGCACTTTAACATTTACGTTAACTAACATAAGGTAATGAAACCCCTATTGTAAAGTGTGACTGTAGTAGTAGTAGTAGTAAACTTTATTGTTCTTGACAGGAAATTTGTTATGGGTAGGGCCAGACGGAATCTGCAGACATTTCTTTGCTATTTCTGCTGAGAATTTATGTAAAAATCTGCGGATTTCTGCTGAATGATTTTGGGAGTATCATAACTAAAACCTTAATATATGAAATAAAAAGTAATACCTTTTTAACTTTTATTTAATGTTTAAAATGCAAAACCAATTAGATTCACTTTATTCAGTAAACAAAGCAAGTCTGTCATATAATATCTCTACTAAAAGACAGAAAATATTACTGTACAAACTGCATTGTACATAAATCTGATGAACATTTTTGTTATTAGTCAATTATATCACTTTACCCACTTAAACTCTGCTGCTATTTGGGGATTTCCGCCTGGATTTTGCCTACCCAAATTTACAAGCTTCCCAAATCCAAATAAAGAGGTGTAAATTCAAAAATTTGGTATCATTTTAAAGAAAACCCTTTGAATTTTCATAAAACACTATTGAAAGTGTTTAAAATAACTGAATATGTCGTCTGTGTTATAATAAACACCTAAAAAAAGAGGCGCTTTTTGTAATTTTTTTTTATAAACTCAAATTTTAAAGTGTACCTTTTAGGTTCTGTGTGGTCTAGCATGCTGTAATTAATTTTGGTGGTTCCTGCACATGTCTGTAATCATAGGAAAAAGAAAAAGGTCTCTACCATAATCTATGCAAAAGATTTTGCATTCCAACTGATGAAAGGTGCTGTACAAGCCACAGGGACCGATCATTGTTTTCATATTTCACTATTCTTTTGTTTGATCAAACATAATTCACTGTGTTTGGGCCACATCAGACATATAAAAGGATTACTTATGCACATCACCTCAAAAACAGAGGAGAATGGCCCTGAAGGGCACAGCATAAGGTAAGAGATGACAGCTGTCTGTGCTATCTGGGGCTGCTTATTGATCATAAATGTATTGTTTACATTTCTGCGCCATGGAAACACCACAATTCAGTTTGATATGTGAATATAATTCAGTAAAAAGAATGCTAGAACTGTATGAGCACCGAAAGAGCTTTCATTTGAGCTATAACTTGTACATGTGTCATATAAAAAAATATGAAAATGAACCAATGTTCAATACCCAGCTCGGTTATACTGTGCATTTAAGTGTAAATAACTTTTGTACAGTAGGATAAAAACCAAAGTGTTGCATATGTGCATAAAATATAGATTTTACACTTTCAAACGACATCACTTACGGGGGTCTGGTGCAACGCTAGCCCTTTAAATCTGAAAGCGAAAGTCGATGACGTCACGGACCCGGTACCAGGTCCGCAGAGTTTAAGTGGTTAATTAAAAAAACTGAATAAAAACAGATTTACACACATGTACTCAAGTAAATAAAAATAATTAATGATAAACTAAAAATCTGCGGAAAATTTGCGGAATACTGCGGGCGCAGATTCCGTGTGGGCCTAGTTATGGGCATCGCCATATTGCTGCAGACATTCACTAAAAACAAGCAATAAAAACAATACAAAATACAGCAGTTACAAAATGTATAATGCTTATTAAGATAGACACTTTACTTTGGATGCTTAAGTACATTTAACAGCAACTTATGTACTTTTACTAGGGGTGTCACGATTTCGATTTTTATGCTCAATTTCGATTATCGAATCACAAAATAGAATCGTCGATGCTGCCACGCCCCCATGTCACGTCAGCTTGGCTTGCCAAGCGGGAAAATAACAGGCTTGTTGAAGTGCTTGTTAAACTGCAGAAGCAGGAGACCCGTCGACAGAGCTTAAATCCTCTCCTCTTTCAATGAAGTCGCCGGTGTGTAAGCATTTTGGATTTCCAGTGAGTTATGTTGACAACGTTCGTGTTGTCGACAAAAAAAAACACAGTTTTGCAAGCTCTGCTATGTACGTATTACGTACGGTTCGTCCGATAGACAACACCGGCATCGCGATCCTCCGCCCGCCCCCGTTGCAAATCAGCTCGCGAAAAGTACACACTCAGGCCCTGTTTACACCGTCTTTGTTTTTAAATGGCATTTTAGAACGACAACGATTTAACATCCACAGTGGCGTGTAGCATTTCTGAGCAGCCCTCCTTCCTCTCTACCTTTGAAAATGCACATCACGTGACCACACAGACACAGCCATGCGCTCGAGACAGCAGGTCCAGGCAGTCAGAGGACTGCTTCAATCTTTCACTCACTTGACTTGTACTTAGTCATTTTAGCGAACACCTCAGATACTGTTGGCTAATTCCTGTTGGTTGTGCGTCTTTTTTACCAACGCCATTATAACGACACAGATCACTGCCTATTCACGAGTCCCGCAGAAAAAGTGATTGACAGGTGGTAATTATGTGTGTATCTTGCCTTTATTCATTTACTGTATGATTTGTTTATGGGTAAAACAAAGACCATGCAGGTCAGGTAGTTTAAACGGTAGGCTACAAATAATTAATTGGTCATTAATTAATTATTCATAATCGAAAATCGAATCGAATCGTGCCTTTAGAATCGAAAATGTAATCGAAATGAGGATTTGGAGGATTGTGACACCCTTATTTTTTAACAGGAGCACTTTTACTGAAGTAATATTTGCACTTGGTTTGTGTACTTTGTCCACCACTGGCATGAAGTGATGCATAAGTGTACAAAACGTTGTGGATGATGAGTTTTGTATAAGTTTTGTAAAAGTTTTTGTTTCCATTTTTTTATTATAAGCCAGATGGACGCGTAATCCGAACACGGCTCTTGTTAAATTTACTCCTGCCTTTTATTACTGTTCCTGTTCCTCCACCCTCACTAATGCAGGGCATTAATGGCAGCGTGCCCAGCTCTCTTTAACATAGATGTCTGGGAATGTTCCTACCACTTACCAGAAGTGCCATCCTCATATCTACCTAGTTTGATAAGTATAACCGCAAGATTGGCTTTTCAGAACAGAGTGCTCTTGAGATGAAACCTTCGCTTCCTCAATATCTATATATTAGAGCCCGTGGTGGAGATATTTTATGTTGAACGTTCAATCGAACCTGCCTGCATCTGTGTGGTATGACTCACTGAAAACATAGGAAGAGGAGCGCAATCCCAAATGTGATGCTTACTGTAAAAAATATCCATAAATTAGCAGTATTTTGTGATTCATGTTTTTATGCATGTTTGTTTATGCTTTTGAATTGGTTTGAGATCTTAATCTTTCTTTCACCAACTTTTACCCTTGAAAAGTTTTCAAAAAGTTGCATTTATTAACACTTTTAATAGTTGAAAGTAAAATACATTATATTGTCTTGGTTTTTGTAAATTGCTGTACAAATACCTTGCAATAAACTGTCACTGTAATTTCTGTCGGGTTCTCCGGTTTTCCCCACAAGTCCAAAGACATGCAGTACAAGTGAATTGGGTAAGCTAAATTGTCCCTATAGTGTATGAGTGTGTATGGATGTTTCCCAGAGATGGGTTGCACCTGGAAGGGCATCTGCTGTGTAAAACATATGCTGGATAAATTGGCGGTTCATTCCGCTGTGGCGACCCCCAGATTTATAAAGGGACTAAGCTGAATTTTCAACATCAAAAGTCGAAAGACCAAAAACCATTGAATAATGTATATAGTCTCAGTTTCTCTGTAAATGTTAGCATTTATGTTATAAACAAATAGTTTTAACTACATTTCCTTCAAAAATACACATAAAAATATCATAATTTAGAGCTTTTTCATTTTTACAGAATAACAAAAAAATCTTAATCCTAAAAAATCAAGGTTTAATAAAAATATATATAAAAAATTTGGTCAATATCATACAACCTCCTGACTGCAGAATACGTCAGAAAAAGTCAACTATATTATATAAAAATAATAAATAAATTTATTTATTTTTATTATTTTAAAGAGCATTTATTTTGGTAAATGTTAATATAGTGACAAAAAGACTATAAAGGCAAGTTTTTCCTCATAATTTTAAATAACCTCTTTCTATTCATCAAAATATCTTGAAAAAAGTCTTATTGTTTCTCCATTATATTCCTCATCATCCTATCATCTATCTATCTATCTATCTATCTATCTATCTATCTATCTATCTATCTATCTATCTATCTATCTATCTATCTATCTATCTATCTATCTATCTATCTATCTATCTATCTATCTATCTATCTGTATATATGTCTGTCTGTCTGTCTGTCTGTCTGTCTGTCTAAAGTATCTTTCCATCTATCCATTTGTCCATATGTCCATCCATCTGTCTGTCTATCTAGAGTATCTATCTGAAGCCAATACTGAAACAAATAACTTAAGCACTGTGGGCATATAAGGCACAGGTGAGCACAATCAAAGAATTAATGAACAAATTGGTGAAAAACAAGCGCTGGCAGTACAAGAAAGTACAAACTATATCCATCCATCCATCCATCCATCCATATCTGTCTATGTCTGTGTCTCTATCTATCTGTATCTATCTGTCTATATATCTATCTGTCTATATATCTATCTGTCTATCTATCTATCTATCTATCTATCTATCTATCTATCTATCTATCTATCTATCTGTCTGTCTGTCTGTCTGTCTGTCTGTCTGTCTGTCTGTCTGTCTGTCTGTCTGTCTGTCTGTCTGTCTGTCTGTCTGTCTGTCTGTCTGTCTGTCTGTATATATGTCTAGCTGTCTGTCTGTCTGTCTGTCTAAAGTATCTTTCCATCTATCCGTTTGTCCTTATGTCCATCCATCTGTCTGTCTATCTAGAGTATCTATCTGAAGCCAATACTGAAACAAATAACTTAAGCACTGTGGACATATAAGGCAAAGGTAAGCAAAAACAATGAATAAATGAACTAATTGGTGAAAAACAAGCACTGGCAGTACAAGAAAGTACAAATATCTATCTATCCGTCCGTCTGTCATCCATCCATCATTTTAATCTGTATATTTAGTAAATACAGCAATATTGTGGTTAAGATTTGTTTATGATTGTAAAAGGCTGTATTACAATATGTCAAAACTGAAAGCAAAATAAAATAAAAACTCTGGAAAAAAGGGGTTCTTATCCCAATAGCAGGTAGCGAACAGTTATGTATGATTTACCAAAAAAAAAAAAAAACGCTTGTTCAAGACAGACACGTAATTAAGGAGCGAGAAAGCGTGCCCCTCTACACCATGGAACAACCTATGCGTATGATTTGAGAAATTTGACAGATTTATTCATGGCCTTTTGTTAGCGGCTGTACACAGCAAAATATGGGGACCCAAAACAACTCTATGGGTGTTAATTTCAACACTTTGAAAGTGTCTCATGGGGTCCACTCAAAACAAAGTTAAATCAACACTTTCAAAAGGGTTGGCACATTGACACCGAAGTAAGGGTTAATTTTAACTCTGGGCAGAGTTAAAAAATGTAACTATATTTAACACCGCCTGGTGTAATATATTGTTATTTTATTCAACTCTCTTGAGTGTAAATATGGTAAAAAGGTCAAATAGACTGTAAATTACAAAAGAAAAAACATTTTATTTGAAAACATTCACCACTTCAACAATTCATTCAGTTTTTAAAATGCAACAATGTCAAATATGCTTTAAATGTTTTATTAGTACAGACAGTATCAACAAAATATGTATGACCAGTGCTCAAAAAGGCTGTTTCAGTCCTTTGGTCCAAACTTGATGTGTTATCAGAGCAATTTGAAAGTTCAATATATCGTCACTCATAGTTTACTTCTGAACTCATAGTTTTCTTCTGAAATTACATTTTAAACAACTTGGCGTGCAAATCTTTCACTTCTGGTGTTTCCTTGGTCCTCCATATCAAACACAGCAGTTTAAATGAAGGTATAAATGCTGTAAACTTGTGTGAAAACAAACTGGAGCTAGGAAATCTCATCAAGCATGTCCTGTGAATGAAGTGCTTCCCAGCCACAGGATGACCTTTTTATCCATGACGATGTAGTAGCTGCTGATCGCTCGTCTGGTGGTTCCTGATGCACGGATATAGGGTGATGCTCATCTAAGAACTCTTCAAGACTCCAGCATGACTAAGAAAAATGTTTGAAAACAAATTGCAATCAAATTCTATGATATATTTAAAAGAACATTTAAAGTAAATAAAACATTCAAGAAATCTAAACTCACCTTTTGAAAATCTTCATGATGATCCACAACTTGACTCTCCCAGCTGGTTGAGGTGACAGGATATGGAAAAGTAGAAAAAACACATATATCACTGTTGGATCTCCAAAAACAATTAGGTTAACCACTATGACTAGAACTGGAAAAACAGGCAGCTGTCTGTCCAGAATCCTGAATTTAACACAACACTTGGAGCAAAATTTAGAGGAGCTTAAAATCTTTTATATCATTTAGTGATGCTGACTTCCCCAAAATATTGGCCACAGTGTAAAAAATATTCATAAACTTCATAAACAACAGTTTTCTGTAAGCGTGTGCGTGCGTGCGTGCGTGCGTGCGTGCGTGTGTGTGTGTTTCTTTACCAGATTCAACTTGTTAGGCCCTTTCAGGTCCAGTATTGAGGCCACCTTTACTGGAGTCTAGCAGATGATTCAGGTCCAAATATAATCTAAAATATTAGGATAAGCAGAAGAGGAAAAGTGCAAAGTAAAGAGCAAAACATTATTTAAGTAACAGTTCACCCACAATACAAAACTTATCACCTTCATGTCATTCATTATTCTTTAATGCTCTAATACCCTCTTAGCTTATTGTGAAACAAATACAGAACTTTATCAAACATACCTTCATTATTATCACCACATATGACCAAGAAGGTGTACTTGGTCATTTCACCAACTCTGGAAATACACCATCCGTCTCTAATCAGCCACTGTCACAGGGTCTTGTGTTATTGTATAGAGAACTGTGGCTGTTAAAAAACAACAACACATTAGTATCTAACACATATGCATAACCTTCAGATTAAAAAAGAGAGATGAACATCACAAAGTATGCCTCACACTTTTTCAGATATATTTTGATTCAGATGTTGATTATTGATAATAAATCTACAAATCAAACCTGTATCATCATTAGGCTGCTCAAATATGAATCAGTTGATTAATTTTACAGACAGGTGGCTGTTTACAATGCACTAAATTGTCTTTAATAAAAAGGAAATGTTGTGCACAGTACATGCTAAGTTTAGCCTATAGTTTTAAGCACAATATCATGCCGGAGAAAAAGCTTGACTAAGATGTTCCTGACTACAGAAATAGCCTAACTTACTAACGTCAGACATCCCGAGTTGGGAAAAGTAATTTTCGGGGGATACAGAGTTGATTTGCGGGAGGTAGCGGGAGAAATGAGTACCTAAAGAACAATGGGATGAGTTGCGCGCGACGTACCTAAAGAGCGGTGGGGGTGACTTGCGCGCGACGTACCTGAAGAGCGGTGGGGGTGACTTGCGCGCGACGTACCTGAAGAGCGGTGGGGGTGACTTGCGCGCGACGTACCTGAAGAGCGGTGGGGGTGACTTGCGCGCGACGTACCTGAAGAGCAGGGAGGGATGCGGTGGAGAGGGGTGTGTAAAGTGTTTAATGACCGGGCGGGAGACGCGCGATTTCCCGGAGATTATCATTCATTTGCGGGCATCTACTTGGGCATCTGGGAGTCTCTGTGCATTTGCGGGATAACGTTAATGTTAGTCCCACAACTTCCAGGAGACTTCTGTAACCTTAAAAGTCTGAGAAAGTGCAAACGCGGTCATTTTAATTTTTTTAATGTTAACATTCCGACTTTAATGGTTGTCAACGCTTAATATAATTCAAGCGTAACGTTACGTTATCACGCGAGTCTATCAACTAACGGTATATGGACGGCCACGAATGAACCAGTTTAAAAGGGCCGCGGTGTTTAAAACAACCAAATTAACGTACACGAATAACAAACAATCATATGTTTTAGTCAGGAAGCCTTTTACAAGTAAGCATATATTCATTTACTCACCATATATGTTTTAGAAACTCTCCAGAGCTTATGGAAACCGTCCTGTGTTGCCGTTAGCATCCGGGCAGAGTAGGCTAGGCTGCTCCGGTGATTCCCTCGCTAGTTTGCTTCGAATTAAAGGAGAAGTGTCGATTTTATTTTACAGATGGGTAACAACGCACAAAATGGCATTAAGCGTGACAGAAATGTGTTGAACATGTACATTTGATGTTTTTATGCACTATGTATGCGTGAGCATATATAAAACATTCTTGAAAAGAAGTGAATAGTAATGCAGTTAAGCTAGATACACAAACGACCATGAATGAACCGCAGAAGATTAAAATTGTCACTCCATTCTAAAGTTATTAACTTAACAATATGTTTACAACTGTATTTCCTTAGAGAAAGTCAGAAAAATACCAACATTTAGGTAGTTTGACTCACCAGTTGCTGTTCTAAACCTCAGATGGAAAATGGCGTCTGGAAAATTCTTCAGTGACTGGGGCTGCATGAATTCCCGGATGTTGGAAATAACACCACCAAGTGTAGAAAAGATAACTCCTTGATTTCGCACTGAATAAAATCAATTCTAACTCTTATTATATTCATTTATCAAAATCTAACTCTTTAACGTCAACACTTTACTCTGAAATGCTTCAACACCGAGAATTTAACTCAGATGAATTTGCTGTGTAGGTGGCAAAGAGTGCATAAAATCTCGTTCCAAATATCCATTGAGCGCTCTTTACAGGGGCCGAGGCTGCATGGCTCCTAATGAACTTTGCGTGCTCTTCTCACACATTTTTGACACCGGGTCACGAACGAAGCAAGGATTAAGCGTCAGAGCACAATTGGGGCAAGAGGGGCATTGAGAGGCCTTTGTTGGAGAATGCGAGCGGGTGAAAATGTCAGCCGGAGAAACGGCCGTGCCTCGATGGCGGCTTCAAATAGGCATGACCCTCGCGGTGAACTTTCATTTTGGTAATTGCCGGCCTGTTCTGACACGCTACATCGCACCCCAAGAGCAAGTGTTTGCAAACTGTTTAACCGAAAGCGCTCTGAGGCGAGCGGTATTCATTTGCAGCGTTTACACTTAGACAGACTTGATTAAACTTTTGGGCAAGTTGCTGAGCCAAGCTGGAAGTTGTTCAGATGCTAGTTTGCGCCATTGTTTTTTTTCTGGGTTTTTTTCTTCCCCCAATGGGAATCTGGAATTTCGCACTTAATGAGTGGCCTGAGATAGCCTCTTTTATAAGGATTAATTAGTTGCTTGGGTCGGGTCATGCTGGTGTCAGATGTGTTGGTCTTTTAATCTTTGCATTGGACAGAATATGTCCTGAAGTCACCTTTTTTTAATGACTAAATCATTCTCTGAATATTCAATTAAAATTATATTTGTTTGTTTGTTTTATTTTTGAATAAATTAGAATTTTCTATATTTTAAAGGTGAACTAACGTCTAATGGTAAAAATTAATTAATTTTATTTTTTAGAATCAAACTTCATTAAAACACTATTCTCCCTTTGTATGCATAGGAAGGGGAAAGTCCCTCCCATTAATGATGATATGAGGCGTTTGTAGCTCCACCCCTTTGGATTTAAAGTAATTGTCGCCAAATTGGCATAATGTGGGTCAAATACTATTTAAAGACTTATTGTTTGCACCTTGGCATAGTTAATAAAAATATTTGCATTATTTTTTTCTAGGGTCATATCATAAGAAAATTGTTTACACAATGCTCAACAATATCATATATCACTTTTTTTTCAGCATTGCGCAGCCCTAATAGATTAAGTAAAGAACATCCGTCAAATCTTTTGAAGTTAGTCTTTATTAGGGATTGTCAAACAAAGTTGCTGTTTATTTAAGGACTTCAGTTTTAGCTTCAAGGTTTATGTACATCTAGCATAGCGTGAGCAGTACAGTGATGTTGCAAACATATTTTATTGCTCAGTTTTTTGAAGAGGGGAAAAAGCACAGACGCTCTATTCTTTTTTTAATGATGTAAAATGGTATACTTTGGGCTTTTCAAATGTACTAACATTCAATAAAAAAAAAAAAAGGTTAATAAAGTAGCACATTCACAGTACATTTTCAGCCAAACCGGAATCTATTCATATGCCTCTTTGTTTACATGACAACAGGGTTTTTGAGACCGAAAACAAAAAATAAGTTGTTATTTATATACAGTTTTGTTTTTGGTCTAATAACCTTTAGGATGACTCTAAATTTAGTATTAAAGTTACCCCGAAGGTAAATAAAAATTGATAATTTTTATTTTGATTATAATTTACATTTTTTAATTACATTTTTGGGTAAGCCTGTGTCATTTCTTGTCAAAGAAAAACTTCTTATTGAAAAAAAGTAATTTTAAGCCAGCATTTGCCAAGGTTATGAATCTTTTTGGGCTTATAACATTGTTATACAACATTATATTTATTAAAAAGTTTATACATACAACTACAGTTGAATACAGAATTATTAAAACCCCTTTGAAATTTTCCTTTTTAATTATTTCCCAAATGATGTTTAACAGAGCAAGGAAATTTTCACAGTATGTCTGATAATATTTTTTCTTCTGGAGAAAGTCTTATTTGTTTCATTTTGGCTGGAGTAAAAACAGCTAATTTTTTTTAAACCAATTTAAGGTCAATATTATTAAGCTATATATTGTTTTCGATAGTCTACAGAACAAACCATCGTTATACAATAACCTGCCTAATTACCTTAACCTGCCTAGTTAACCTAATTAACCAAGTTAAGCCTTTAAATGTCACTTTAAGCTGTATAGAAGTGTCTTGAAAAATATATAGTCAAATATTATTTACTGTCGTCATGGCAAAGATAAAGAAATCTGTTATTAATATAAATATAAAATTAACTGATTGAATAAATCATGATATAAACCATTATCAGGATATGAGAGGACTTATTTAATTTTTGTCGTATCGCCCTGCCCTAATGTAAATGGGCTCATAGGCAGTGGATAATACAGTGCATTTTGGACCTAGTCTTAATATAAATGTCCCCTATTTTGATGCACACCCACCTTTCTACTTAAACACTGTCACAAAATTAATCATCCTTCATTTAACAACTCTCCTTTTCTTCTTCTTTTTTCTACCATCAGCATCTGAGCCCAATCTAAAGCTGCGGTCCAGGCTGAAGCAGAAGGTCAGCGAGCGCAGGAGCAGCCCTCTGCTAAGGAGGAAGGACGGACCCATCACCACTGCAAAGAAACGCTCTCTGGACATGGCAGGTGAGTGGATACGACTCCCATCAGTCACAGTTTATTCATTTCAAAGCAAAAAATAGAAGATTTAACTTTCCCCACTAGCAGATAATTTAGCTTGTTTTAAGGAAAAACTCTAAAACAATACTTGATCCAATAATTTGTAGATGTTTTTAGACAAAGCAATAAATACTGAATGCCATTAGACTATTCAAACAATCTTGTGAAAGTGTATTCATATGGCAAAATGTATTACAGAAGAAATAAAATATGGCAACCTCAGATTTTTCCAGTATTGTTCAGCCCTAACTTGAGTGTTAGAGCGAGACTCCAGCATCTGTTCCTTCTTGACTGGCACTCCATTAATCTAGACAATTTTCTCCCAGAGTCGGCATGCAGCAGTGCTCCTGGCTCTGGCCCGAGTTCACCCAACAACAGCTCAAACAACATTACCAATGAGAACGGCATCGCTGGATCAATCTCCAACAGCGCAGTGGAGGTACTGAGCTCTGCAGGATTTATTGTTAATGAATTGATGATCACTGTTGGTTAAGCTGCCTTTCCACTGCACACGACAAGTCATTCATTTCCAATGGAGAGTAGTCTGGGAGCTGCGTGGAATTCCGATCATCTCTGTATGCGTAAAATTCAGATCCAATTTGAGCTGCAGATCCGTTAAAATATTTGAACTTCTGAGACTCGACTGTATGCCATTGGTTGACTGGATGTGATGTATTCCAGTGTTGCCCAATCAGGTCCATGTGCGTAAGATAAGAATTATTGTTAGTTTTTTTTTTTGTTATAAAACAGTCTATATTAAAACATTTTTTATTCATAAATGAGTAATAAAAAATAGTAGTAATAAAAAAGTAGTTTAACGAAGAGAAGATTTTATCCACACATTTCTAAACAATAGTTTTAATAACTCATTTCTAATAACTGATTAATTTTATCTTTGCCATGTTGACAGTAAATAATATTTGACTAGATATTTTTCAAGACACTTCTATACAGCTTAAAGTGACATTTAAAGGCTTAACTAGGTTAATTAGGTTAACTAGGCAGGTTAGGGTACTTAGGCAAGTTATTATATAATGATGGTTTGTTCTCTAGACTAACAAAAAAAATATATAGCTTAAAGGGGCTAATAATTGTGACCTTAAAAGGGTTTAAAAAAAATTAAACTGCTTTTATTCTAGCCGAAATAAAAAATAAGACTTTTTTTCAGAAGAAAAAATATTATCAGACATACTGTGAAAATTTCCTTGCTCTGTTAAACATCATTTGGGAAATATATATAAAATAAATTAAATAAAAGGGGGGCTAATAATTCTGACTTCAACTGTATATACTTAAAGTTGTCTCCACATTCCCTCCAAAATGTTTAGCGGCCTGTGAATTTCTAGTGTTCATTTATTCAACTACGGTGAATGTACAGAGAATAAAGCTTTTGCCAGAATCAGCTTCTCTCCCATGGTGCACGACAAAACTGAAAATCCTGTGCAACTGTTTCAAGGGGGTGTATTTTAACAGTCATGTCAGAATGTTGTGTGCCGTGGAAAGGCGATTTTAGGATCATGCATTGTGAGATGAATTAAACGATTAGAATCATATTCCAGATTTTGCTAATTACTGGGCCTCCATTTATTTATTTATTTATTTATTTATTTATTTATTTATTTATTTATTTATTTATTTATTTATTTATTTATTTATTTATTCATTCATTTATTTATGTATTTGTTTGTTTGTTTTATGCTTATTTATTTATTATTTATTTGTTTGTTTATTATCATTCATTCATTCATTCATTGTCTTGTCGGCTTAGTCCCTTTATTATTCTAAGGTCGCCACAGCGGAATGAACCGCCAACTTATCCAGCAAGTTTTTACGCAGCGGTTGCCCTTCCAGCCATAACCCATCTCTGGGAAAACTTTAGTTTTAATCGAGCAATTAATTTTTTTAAAGCTACTTAATTAAACAAAAAAGTAACTGGTGTTACATTTTCAAAAAATAACTCAAATATTATTACCAATTTATTATTTTTTTTAAGTATTGCATAACTTTACTCATTACTTAATAAAAATTATTATTATTACGTAACTCGAGTTTTTTCATTATACGTTACCTCCAACACTGGTCCTAATATAATAATAATAATAATAATAATAATAATAATAATAATAATAATAATAATAATAATAATAATAATAATAATAAAAATAATACAAATATTGTTATTATTTTTAGTAGTAGTAGTATCATTGTTATTATTATTATTAAAATTATTATTATTGTTATTATTACTATTATTATTATTATTATTATTATTATTGTTCCTATTATTATTATTTCTTATATGTCTGTGGATTTGCTCTTTAGTGTTTTGCTTTCAGCAGTGACATTTTCAGTGAACTAAACTAAACAACAGATTGAACTGAAGCAGTTTTAATTTACTAGAACTTCATATTAAGCTGCTTTTGACTGTAAAAGTCATATAGTATATAGTTTATAGTCAAATAATTTAGTGCATTGTAAAAAGCACTACAGAAATCAACATGAATTGAATTAAGCATACCAAAGAAAGCCATTTAGCAGTAGTAAAATACCTGAAAACATCCACTTTAATGGCTCTCCTGTGTTTCTAAATTAACCTCTAAATATCTTCATCTTCAGGACACATTTTGTCAGTTTTCTTGGAGGTTGCACTTGTCATGTTGCTTTTGGAAAAAAAGTTCAATGTTTTTTTTTTTTCCTGGCCAATTCCATGCATGTTTTTCAGACGTGGACAGTCTGCTTCTGTAGACGTGTCCCACAGGGGTCCGGACAGCAACCAGACAGAGCTGTTTGTTTTTATCGCTGGGGTTTATTTATCTGTGCATATGTTTGTGTGTATGTGTGTGTGTCGTTCCAGCCATCGTTGGCACACAGACTCACGGGCAGAGAGGGTCCTGTTAGCCAGCTGTCTCTGTACACATCGCCCTCCCTTCCAAACATCACCCTGGGTCTGCCAGCCACCGGCCCCTCCAGCGTGAGTCTATCCTTCCTTCCTTCTCTCTCTCTCTCTCTCTCTCTCTCTCTCTCTCTCTCTCTCTCTCTCTCTCTCTCTCTCTCTCTCTCTCTCTTTCTCTCTCTCTCTCTGTTTTTCTCTCTGGACCGTCAGGGTGCCACATATGGCTTTTCAGCACCAGTGCCGTTTTAGAAAGAGTCTTTTGAGAAACAATGGCTGACCAGAGCTCATTGACGCAGGCAGAAAGAATGATGAATGAAAGGGGAGGGATTAAAAAAATGAGGAACACTTCAGTTCAAGTTACAATTCACACCATTTACTCTGGTGGTTAATTTTTCTGGTTTTTATTTTTTTATTTTAACTACTTGTTTAAAATGAGCCGAGTTGTTTGGATCAATTTAATTGTTTTATGTTACATCCACTTAAATTTATAAAAATGATTAAGTTAGTTTTGTTGATTTGGTTTGGGACAAGTGTACACTGTAAAAAAATGCAGGGTTCCAAACAATTCCATTATCTTGTCTAAAATAATTAGGTTGTCCCAAAAATTATGAATCATGCTATTTTAATTCATTTTAAAGAAGTATTTAAATAAACAGTAAAAGTTTTTTTTTTTTTTTTAAGATTTTACCTATTTATTAGCACTTATGAAGTATTATCTTATTCTACATCCTTAATCCAATGCAATACAAAAACTAAACTACTACCTTAACTATTAATATGCAGCAAATGAACAGTTAACAAAGCTAAAAGTCTTAGGGGCTAATCACACTGAACACGCTTTTACATTCCAAAACACAAGGCGCACCACACTGCCTTTTTTGTTGACAAAAAAAGAAAAGCGTGGTGTGCCTTTTATGTGCTATAAGGTGCTCCTTTCACACAGTGATACTGGTAAATATATGGAAAATTTACGGAATGACTTTACCGGTAGATTTAAAAAAGTGCTGTTCACAGAGGCGAAGACGTTACAGAATTTTTCCAGAAAAGAGCATTCCCACATCCATTCCAAAATAGCGGTAAATTCTGACATCATTAACCAGAAATGAGCTCTAAATGGCTGCGCTTGTATTTGTAAACATTTGACTACATTACAAACCCTGTGGATGATCAATATTGTGAACAACTTCGATGAAAACATATGGAGGAACACTTTCACATGTCAAGATGTACATGATATGTGTGTGTGCTGGCGCTCACGGGCTGTTTCACAGGCACACGCAAAACTTGAAGGTAAACAACGGCTTATCATCTTAGCGATAATTATTTACACAGTTGGCATTAAGATGAACATATAAACGTGATCTGACTAATTTCTAGCAGCTAAATGTGTCTGGGAAAATATTTAAAGGCTTTTATTCTCATAAAATGCAATGGCGTGAATGCCTCTGACTGGTCTGATTGGCTAAAGCAGACGTCTCACATCAGCACGTTCTAGACGTGCACGCGCTCTTTCCGGCAATCTTCCTTCTGCGTTCACACAGCGCAGCATTCCGGCAAATTACCGGTAATGTTACAACTACTCTCTCAGGAAAATAGCCAGAACGAATTTACCGGTATTTTCATAAAGGACCTGTTCACACACACACACACCTTTCCAGAAAATTGCCGGTAATTTACCGGAAAGGTCTGTATGTGTGAAAGTGGCTAATGACTGAATTAGCTGTGTATTGTGTGTGATTGTTGCTGTTGATATTGCTATAAAGTTAATATTTAATAATAATATGATATTTAAGATTTGCATAGTTATACAGCTCCAGATTACTCAAAAGAGCAATCGCTAGTGTCTCCTCCATCTTTAAAAGCCCCTTAGTCATTTTGACAACACAAACACTGCTGTGACCTCAATAGAAACTCCGCCTCTGCTTTAATTTGATTGGAGAATGAAAAAGAAACGACTGACGCTTTTTCCGCTCAGAGTTGACTTTTTTCAACTGCGAGCGCTTTTGACAAGTTTTGCTGCTACACAACTGAAAATATGCTGAATATAATACAGTTTTTCGTTCAGAATTGTTGTATTATAAAGTTACTGTACTATAAAGTTTTCTAACTGGCAAATGACATGATCTAGTGGGTCACGTTTGTGACTTTAGGAGGCGTGGCTTTGGATGGCAGGGGAGCGGGACTGTGCTTCAAAGATATTATGTTAACGGATAGCATTTAGGCAGATCACCTACTGCACCTTTATTGGTTCGTTAATAGCATGAAGTGTATTAAAATATATACTGTGAGGCCAGCAGGGGGTGCCCAACCTGCGGTCTGTGTGGGTCCTAATGCCCCAGTATAGTGACGGGGACGCTATACTGCTCAGTGAGCGCCGTCATTCGGATGAGATGTTAAACCGAGGTCCCGACTCTCTGTGGTCGTTAAAAAATCCCAGGATGTCCTTCGAAAAAGAGTAAGGGTTTAACCCCGGCATCCTGGCCAAATCTGCCCACTGGCCTCTGTTCGTCATGGCCTCCTAACCATCCGCATATTTCAATTGGCTTCATCTCTGTCTCCTCTCCATCGATCAGCTGGTGTGTGGTGTCCGGTCTGGCGTAAAATGGCTGCTGTTGCGTCATACAGGTGGATGCTGCACACTGGTGGTGGATGAGGAGATCCCCCCCCCCATTGTGTAAAGCGCTTTGAGGACCCAGAAAAGCGCTATTTAAATGTAGGGAATTATTATTATTAAAATGTGACCAAAATAATGTTTTTTTTTGTTTTTGTGTGCTGTAGCATATGATGAGTGTAATGTATTAACTTATGTATAAAAAAATATTAAATTAGAATGCATTTTTAGGTTAAAAGTTTTAGCATTAGCAGTTTACTATGAATTTTTTTTGTTAAATTTTTTATTTTTATGATTTCACAATATCTCATAACCGACCATAGCAAATATTTTAGGCATACACTTCTGCACTTGCTGTACATTGTTGCTATTTTATAGAAAATAAATGTGCACATTTGTTATCTTTATTTATAGATATTGTGATTTGCCTTGGATTCATGTTTTGCATTCTGTTCACGTTTATGTAATTTTGAAACGTGTTTTTATTGTCACAGAATTGCTGGTGCATCATTTTCTTGGACAAAATAAAGATTAGCCTGTGATTCCCGCTGCAGGATTCTTTCAGCTTACAGTCTCATTCTTTCTGTTCACACACACACACAGGTGGCATCGGGCCAGCAGGATGGTGACAGGATGGCAGTGCCAGGCTTACAGCCAGGAATCCCCATAACCACTCCGTTCATGCCAGGAGCCCACCTGCCGTCATACCTGGCCGCCTCCAGCTTGGAGCGGGAAAGCGGCTCGGCTCACAACACTCTCCTCCAGCATATGGTGCTTCTGGAGCAGTCGGCCGCTCAGAACTCCCTGGTCGCAGGTCAGTCGCTGGCATAACAAATAATAATAATAACCATCAATAACGAATCTTTAAAAATAGATTTATTTTGGTAAATTTGATATCAAATTATTATTTGGGTCATCCTGTGAACGTTGATACCAAACACTGTGCCATGTTTTGGCAAACTTCCTGTTCGCCATATTGATTTTGTTCAAAAACCTTCTTTTGCGAACTCTTCCTCGACTGTTGATTCAATTGTTAGCAAGTTTGACTCTGATCATCTTTAGACCATGCTGACCAAGTGTTATGGAAATTATATCGATCAGCAAAACGGTTGTCGTTTACGGCATCAACAAATGTGCTAGCACGATGTCAAAGGGCATCTGAGGCTGAGACTTTGAAAGGCTTTAACATACTAACATTGATATTTAGGTCTGTCATTAGCAACTCACAATAACCCCAGCACATGAATTTGGTAACAGCGCCACCTAGTGGTCACGAGTTATAAACAGTTTACTAATTGTCAATAATGAATTAAAAATGTGCTATTAATTTTAGACCGGCAGCTAGCTCTCTGCAACTCTCACATGGTCGCCCACTGAAGCTAAGCAGGGCTGCGCCCGGTCAGTACCTGGATGGGAGACCACTTGGGAAAGCTGGGTTGCTGCCGGAAGTGGTGTTAGTGAGGCCAGCAGGGGGCGCCCAACCTGCGGTCTGTGTGGGTCCTAATGCCCCAGTATAGTGACGGGGACTCTATACTGCTCAGTGAGCGCCGTCTTTCGGATGAGACGTTAAACCGAGGTCCCGACTCTCTGTGGTCGTTAAAAATCCCAGGATGTCCTTCGAAAAAGAGTAGGGGTTTAACCCCAGCATCCTGGCCAAATCTGCACACTGGCCTCTGTCCATCATGGCCTCCTAACCCTCCCCATATCATGATTGGCATATCATCACTCTGTCTCCTCTCCACCAATCAGCTGGTGTGTGGTGTGCGGTCTGGCGCAAAATGGCTGCGGTCGCGTCATCCAGGTCGATGCTGCACACTGGTGGTGGATGAGGAGATTCCCCCCCATTGTGTAAAGCGCTTTGAGTGCCCAGAAAAGCGCTATATAAATGTAACGAATTATTATTATTATTATTATAGACTGTATATGTTTATTGGGGTAAAACTTATTTTTAACGTTTTCCTTGGGTCATGCTGAGGACATTGATACTAAATATGCCATATTTGGCTATATACGTCCTGTCCGACATATTGATTTTGTTCAAACATTTTTTTGCAAACTCCTCCTAGACTGTTTGCCAGTATATCACCAAATTTGACTCGGATCATTGTTAGTCCATATTGACCAAGTGTTCAATAGGTGAAACTGTTCTTGTTTACGGCACCAACAGATGTGTTCAAAAGTGCTCATTCTTCCTCTGGACTGCTTTGCTATTAGGCTATGTTAGGTTAGGTGCTTGGCCCCATAACTGCTGCTTGCAGCTATATTAATAATTGATGTTGTATGCTTTCTGTGGGGTCTTAAACTATTTTATATTAAAAAAAATAATTTAACCTTTAAAAAGTCACTGAAATTCCCTGAAATAGGTCGTGTTGTTTCAATTAATTTAAAATAAGTTCTTTGAACAAGCAGCAAAAGTCATTTTTTGAGTGTATCATTACCTATTTATTAGCACTTATAAAGTATTGTCTTATTTTATACACATAATTCTACCCAATGCCTAAACCCAACTACTACCTCACTAACAATAACAAAAATTTATTATAAATTATTGATATTACAAGGTGCATGTGGGGTCTTAAAAAGTCTTAAAATACCTTAAATTCAGAAGTCGCCACAGCAAAATAATAAGAAGAAGAAGGAGAAAAAGAAGAAGAAGAAGAATTCCTTACATTTATATAGCGCTTTTCTGGACACTCAAAGTGCTTTGCATGGATAACACGATAGCAGCCATATTGCGCCAGACCCCACAATCACACACCAGCTGATTGGTGGAGTGGAGACAGAGTTATGAAGCCAATTATAATATGGGGATGGTTAGGAGGCCATGATGGACAGAGGCCAGTGGGCATTGTTTAACCTCTCATCAGAAATATGGCGCTTACTGAGCAGTATACTGGGGTGTTAGGATTCACACAAACCACAGGTTGAGCGCCCCCTGCTGGCCTCACTAATATCACTTCCATCATCAACCTAGGTTTCCAATGTGGTCTCCCGTCCAGGTATTGACGGGGTGAGAATTTGCGAATGAATGAACGTTACCAAGTGCAATGCTGCAACGTTACACACTATCACTATCATTTCTCTAACACAAAAGACATTGACCAGTTATGGGGCAGTTGTGTACTGTAACATAGTGAACATACTGAACTTACAAAGCAGTGCACACGGAAAGATTCCAGGAGTTTTCAGAGAGACAGAACAATACGGTAGAAGGGTGGGAGATGGGTATTAAATACGGGAGACTCCCGGGAAAAACAGAAGCGTTGGCAGGTCTGATTAATAGTATTATCAAGTTTTTATGATGGTTTGTTTACTGAAAAATATTTTTTTAAATGTTGTTGATCAACTTAAAATTTTGATCTAAAAATGTAGCTCTTACTACAACTTGAATGCCACTTTTAATTTAATTATTTTATTTGAAGAATAAAAACAAATATGTCAGAAACCTCACTAAAATTTTAATAAAAAGAATTTCAGCGTGAGCAAATCAATTCCCATTACTTTATTTTTCATAATTTCATTTTAGTTATTTTTTTTCTTTTTTTAAAACATCCTTCAAGTTATTATTATGCTGCAACCCAGTACTGGGAAACACCCATACACTCTCATTCACACACACTCATACACTACGGCCAATTTACCTATAGCGCATGCCTTTGGACTGTGAGGGAAACCGGTGCATCCTGAGGAATACCACGCCAACACGAGGAGAAAATGCAAACTCCACAAAGAAATGCCAACTGGCCCAGTGGAGACTTGAACCAGTGACCTTCTTGCTGTGAGGTGACAGTGCTAACCACTAAGCACCGGTGCCGCCAACCTGTTCTCATTTTAGATTTATTTAATTCAAATGAATAAGTAGTCGGTTCATTCCACTGTGGCGACCCCTGAAGAGACTAAGACAAAAAAAAATGAATGCATGAATATTAATAAATAATGAACCACCTATGTGCATCATATTGATTAAATTTGTTCTTGCATGGTTTGTTTATCCTCCTAATGCACCCATATTTCTCATATTTGTCACATCATTTCCCATTAAAATCTCTGAATTGTCATCCCTCTGAACAGACAGGGGCCCCGGGGCCTCGCAGGATCATAATCTCCCTGCAGACCTCATACATTTACTGGTTGTAATTAGCGTAGCATACAGTATGTTACGCAGCGCCCTTTATAAATTGGTTTCAATTTCTCGTAATACGCACTAAGGAAGGCTCATTTTAATCAAATTAGTCATAGGCGGGTGTTAATTAGCCTCCTGATGTGCCAGGAAGGGCTTCAGGAGAGACGTGTGAGAGACTGGCAGAAAGAAGAGGTCAATAATACTGATCTGAGATGCCTCGCTGGCGCAGTCACCCCTGAATAATAATTTGTGCCATCAAAAAAAAAAAAGCATCACCCTTT